>NC_135807.1:59303757-59466257 GCF_964213995.1 Mustelus asterias | reverse complement strand
CAGTAAGAAAAAAGCTGAAAATCTGCTGGAAATACACTAAGGATCGCTCAGTATATGCAAAGAAAAAGGTCAGATTAATATTGCGGGTATCAAATCCCTGCCAAATGTTCCTTTAACTACTGCATTGCCAGAGGAAATTAAACACGACTGTTACTTCATAACATAGAATCATAGAATCCCTACAGTACGGGAGAGGCCATTTAGCCCATCAAGTCATATCATCATATCAAAATTTTCAAAAAGCACCAAACTCCAGGGGTGGGATTTTCCGACCGCACTCACCCCAATGCCGAAAACTCCCACCCACTGTCAACGGACCTTTGCATGGGCTATGTCCCGCCCACTACGATTCCTGTGGCGGGTGGGACAGGAAAATTCCACCCCAGATGTTTGCTGATCATTAAACAGAATCAAATTGTCACCAAATCAAAAAAGCAAAAGGAGAAATTGTTTTTCACGTTTCCAGGATATCCCAAATCACTTCCCAGATAATGAATTACTGCTGATGTTACGGCGAATATGTAGCCAGCAGTGAGTTTGCACATAGCAAGAGCTCACAAAACGTCAGTGAGGTTGTGAATCTGCACTGGTGACATTGGTTGAAGGATAAATGCTGACCAGGAAATCAGAAAAAATACTTCCCTGCTTTCCTTGAACAATGCCTTGGTACATTTTACATATATCCTAACTGAAAGACGTGGTTTTGCTTTAACTTCTCATCAAAATAACAGCTTAGGTGATATAGTACTCTCTCGGTACTGCCCTGAAATGTCTTGAATATGACGCATTGTCTTGGAATTTTAATGCAGAGACAAAAGCTTTGCGCAAAGCAAATGCTAAACAAAATACAAAAGCAAAACACTTCAGATGCTAGAAATCTGAAACAAAAGCAGGAAATGCTGGAAATACTCAACATAATCATAGAATCATAAAATCCCTACAGTGCAGAAGGAGGCCATTTGGCCCATCGGGTCTTCATCGACCACAATCCCACCCAGGCCCTATCCCTGTTACCCCATGTATTTACCCTGCAAGCCCCCTGACACTAAGGAACAATTTAGCATTGCCAATCAACCTAACCCGCACACCTTTGGAGTGGGAAGAATCTGGAGCACCCAGAGGAAATCCACGCAGACACGGGGAGAAGGTGCAGACTCTGCATAGACAGTGACCTAAGGTCAGAATTGGATCCCTGGCGCTGTGAGGCAGCAGTGCTCACCACTGTGCCATCGTGCACACCTGGCAGTATCCAATGAGATAGAAACAGAATTAATGGGCTGAATGTTTAGAATGGCAGGGCTCCCTGCTGACTCCGACAGGCCCTCTGCCATTTTACACTCCAATGAACAATGGTTAGCAGTAGATGAACTTGGATGGAAGTCCTGTCTGGTAGATTTGCCAGCCAATCAGAAGCAGCACTGGAGTGGTCAAAAGAGGCACTGCACCAGCATGCCTGGACTAAATGTTGAGACAAGGAGGCCAAATAAGCAGCAGGAAGGGGAAGGGAGGTGACTCCTGGTGTGGAGTGGAGGGGGGGGGGGATGGTTGCAAGGGAACAATTGGGGTATTTACTGGATAGACCAAGGGGTGGGTGGAAGAAAGTCTGGAGGAATCCTGCTCTTAAGGGGGCGCACCTTCAGTCAGAAGTGAGCTTCTAATGGAAGGCCCCCCAACCTTCCTGCCCGAGATCTGGGATGTTAAACTTTTCTATTTCCCCCTACCCCCACCGATCTATCCAATGTCTGCCTGAAAATTGAGGCTGAACGGCCTTAAGTGGCCACTTAAGGGCCCTAACTAGGGCAGGAATGGGCTATCCATCTGACACCCTGCCCACCCCACCATACAATTGCTTCCAGATTGAGGTGGGCAGGATCCTGGAGGGAATCCCGTCAATGCAGATTCATGTCTTACCCCCACCTCAAAATCTGCTGGGCAGGGTGGGAGTGTAAAATTCAGACCAATGTTTTATCACACTAGCCTTTCACCTGAAATGACAGGAGTTATAGATTTAACAGTTCATAAGCAAGTACAGAGTCAGGGGAAGAAAGAGGGAGGGGAGAAAAGATCAAAGGGGAAAGCATATGATCAGATGAATTGCAGGAATGATTAAATGTGAAAACAAATGTGATACAAGGTACTAAGATAAGAGTCAAAAGGTTTCTGTAGAGGAGCCCAAAATGGCAATAGCAGAATAATTATCAGCCCTTGCTCTCTGAATAAATGAGGGCAATGGTTATGATCAAAGTTGTTAAAATTGGCCAGATGGCTAACAGCGAGGTGGAGTGTCTTAGGCTACACGAAGACATGGACAGAATGGTCAAATGGGCAGATAAGTGGCAGGTGGAATTTAACCCTGAAAAGTATGAGGTGATACACTTCGGAAGGAGTAATTTGATAAGGAAGTACTCAATGAATGACAGGACACTAGGAAGCTCTGTGGAACAAAGGAACCTCGGCATGTTTGTTCACAGAAGGTAGAAAGGGATGTTAGTAAGTTGGTGAAAAAGGCATATGGGACACTTGCCTTTATCAATCGAGACATAGATTCCAAAAGCAGGGAAGTCACGTTGGAGCTGTATAGAACTTTGGTGAGGCCACAACGAGAGTAGTATGTGCAGTTCTGGTCGCCACATTATAGGAAGGATGTGATTTCACTGCAGGGTGTGCAGAGGAGATTCACCAGGATGCTGCCTGGGATGGAATATTTAAGTTATGAAGAGAGGTTGGATAGGCTTGGGTTGTTTTCATCGGAGCAGAGAAGACTGAGGGGCGACCTGATCGAGGTGTACAAGATTATGAGGGACATGGACAAAGTGGATAAGGAGCAGCTGTTCCCCTTAATTGAAGGGTCAGTCACCAGGGGGCATAGGCTCAAGGTGAGGGGCAGGAGATTTCGAAGGGATGTGAGGAAAAGCTTTTTTACCCAGAGGGTGGTGACATTCTGGAATGCGCTGCCTGGGAGGGTGGTGGAGGGGGGTTGCCTCACATCCTTTCAAAAGTATCTGGATGAGCACTTGGCACATCATAACATTCAGGGCCATGGGCTGGCAGATGAGATTAGGTCGGAGTTCAGTTGTTTCTAATGTGTCTGTGCAGACTCAACGGGCTGTATGCGCTGTATGATTCTATGATTCTATGATTCAGTGTTGAGTCAGTGAGGTTGTAAACTGCCTAACCAAAATTAAATATGAAATGTCACTTAAATCAAATAAAATGTAGCAATAAAACTTTAAATGTTAGTGAATAAATGTGTTCTTTGAAATGAAACGAATGGGAGACAACAGAAAATATGGAGATGGCAGCAAGACTTGGACAATATCCAGTTTTGGACTCATAAATGGCAAATAACACTCGCGCCACACAAATGCCAGGCGATTACCATCTCCAACGAAAGGGAATCTAACTATCGGACCTTGACATTCAATGACATTATCATTGAATCCCCACTGTCAACATTCTGGAGGTTACCATTGACCAGGAACTGAACTGGACTAGCCATGTTATAGGATCTGTCCTCTTCTTAGAATAGACACAGGCACAACTCGTCAGAAGTTAAGCTTCATTTATTGGGCATCATTTAAAATTAGCATTCACAGAAAATGAAAGATATTAATTTACTGGTAAGAGAGAAAAAAGGGAGAGAGAGAGCCAATACAGACTTGATCCAAAAGCTTGTACATGATTCAACACAACTGAACAGAACTGAACTGAACAGATAGCTGTTATTAACAATATATGAGTTCGGTTATCTGTGTTTTTAAAGAGCTGGGTACAAACTGTGTCTAGCTGCATAAACAGTTGGCATCTGTGACAATGAAACACTGCTGTTTGCCTTATGAGAAAGCCTGCTTATGAGAAGAAACATTTCTGCTTAACATCGCACTTTCAAATGTAGCCAATTTTCTAGGCTGAACCCAGAATTCCAAGCTGAGTTTTAAAATGTTGGCAAATTAGATTGTTAGCCTTAAAGCATAGCATGATTAGTTACATTAGGCAGAAATACCTTAGAATGAAGCTTTTTAACTGAGGCAAACCGTACAGAGGATCCCACACATATAAATACTGTGACTACAAAAGCAGAGCCGAGGCTAGGAATCCTCCAGTGAGTAATTCACCTCCTGATTCCCAGATCCTGTCCATCATCTACAGGAAACAAGTCAGAAGTGTAATGGGATACTCTCTCCTTGTCTGGATGAATGCAACTCCAACAACACTGAAAAAACTCAATGCCAGCCAGGACAAAGCAACCTCTTGATTGGTGCCTCATCCACAAGCATTCCCTCCCTCCACCACCTACTCACTGCAGCAGCAATGTGCACCATCCACAAGATGCACTACAACCAAGGTTCCTCAGACAGGATCTTCCAACCCCACAACCACTACCGTCTAGAAGGACAAGGGCAGCAGATACCTAGGAACACCACCACCTGGAAGTTCCCCTCAAAGTCACTCACCATCCTGACTTGGAAATATATTACCATCCCTTCACTGTTGCTGGGTCAAAATCCTGGAACTCCCTCCCTAACAGCACTTTGTGTGTACCCATGCCATATGGACTTCAGGGGTTCAAGAGAGCAGCTCATCACCACCTTCTTAAGGGCAATTAGGAATGAGCACTAAATGCTGGCTTGGGCAGCAATGCCCACATCCCATGAATGAATTTTAAAAAACAATATAATCTAATAAATTGCTGTAAATAAAGTTGGATTATAGACCTTGCACTTCAGTTTATCTTTCATTTGAAATGTTGATACCATTTTTGTTTTTGTACTATGTAATCTGCTCTTTTTAACAAAAATTGACCATAGCCTTTGAATCCACTACTGATACTTCTTGTTTAATGCTCCCCTTGTTCCTGTTAAAATCTGAATACAATTGTGGTTACTTTAAAGTACAAAACATATACAGTGAAATTGGCAATGTAGCGTCACATGTACTAACAAAAATGTGGTTTCTCAAAGTTTCCTTTAATGGATGGACATTGTGTGAAGCAACCCTGAATGGTGTTTATAAACACAAATCATCCCACCTATACCTTTAATAAGATATCCAGTTAGAAAATTCCTTTAACTCAGTGACTGGTGCAGGCAAGTTAGCCAGTATTAACCAAAAGAGAAAACGCTGGAAAATCTCAGCAGGTCTGGCAGCATCTGTAAGGAGAGAAAAGAGTTAACGTTTTGAGTCCAGATGATCCTTTGTCAAAGGTTTCAGATTCCAGCATCTGCAGTAATTTGCTTTTAGCCAGTATTAATGTCAGTCCGAAGCCTGGATAAATGGGAAAGTTAGTCGCAGGGAGAGCATCCAGCCATAAAATGTCCCTCCAAAACAAAATGACACCCATATTTAGCCTTACCTATCAAGGAAAGATCCCTGTCCATGGAAGAAACATATGAAAGAGGGACAAAAAGGTATCTTCAGAATAGCAACTGCTAGAGATAGGTTAACACAAAATGTGGGGAATATCTGTCGAGTCAAGGATGTAGCTAGAATAATGTTGAGTGAAGATGGATAAGATCAAAAGGGTGGGTGTTATGATCCCAGTTGATGTTAATACAAGACAAACAAAATCCCAGAATGAAACCTGATTTGATAGATCCTAACATTTCTTTTTAGAAATCATGGAGGAAAGTTACTGAACAAATTCACAGGAGCCTGGTGATGAACTTTTAACATAGAATAAAACATTTCTTACTCATGAAACATGAGCTATATTACACTAGACAAAAAAGTTGGAAAAATCTCAATGCAAACACAAGGAATGTATTCAAATATTCCCTTTTCCTTGACCTCGGCTATATTGTTACTGACACGTATAAATTCAGAAAGATAAAATAATTTACCATATCTATTTTACACTCTAATATTCAACGCTAATTCATGTGAATTAACAGGCAAACTGTGGTCAGATACACCACATTCCAAAGTAAATGACAAATGCGACCAAAGCAGATTCTATGGGTTTTTCACAAATCACCAAATTGCTTATCACACTATGGGCCAACCAGTCTCACTGAAACTCTGTCTTTCTAATGGGAGTTTCCAATCTGCATGTTTGAAGAGCTTACCTTGAAATTCTCTCCAAACATTGTTTTCACTCCAACAGCTTCAACAAGGATTCACCTCCAAGGTTTCAATGTCACCTTCTGAGACTCTGTTGCCCCGGATCTCTGAGTATGCTCAAGCTTCATCTTACTGATCTTCAGTCATGCCTAGCAGAATACCACTGCTCCAAAAGGCCCGCAGTAAGGAGTCAACAACCTTTGGCTGCCTCTTCAGGTCTTCAGGGGCTTCGTTCAAGCTTGCTTCACTTCATGTCTGCTCCCCGCAGCTCTCTTTTTAACTTGGAGCCTTTTTCCCTGCGCCTGTCATTTATCTTAACTCAGTGGGGTCTATCTCTGACTCTTGCCTTTGTCCCTGCCTGGGACTTTCTTCTGGGATCGCTTTCAGTCCCACTCCCAGTTTGGGACCTTTTTCTTGTCTTGGGACCCTGTCCCTGTCTCCCGCCCCATGTCCTGCTCCCTGAGACACATTCCCTGGAATGGTCTCCTGACCTGAAATTTTGTGCCATTTCACTTCTTTGCTTCCTTTTTTTCTGTGCATAGCACTAGTTGCCGACCTAAAGAACATAAAAAGCGCTAACTGCACATGTTCCATTTCCTGGCGGTGCATGCGCAGAGGTCTAAAGCCAGAAGAACTGCAACATACAATCTCAACTTAAGATAAGGTTTTGTGAGTTTCATCACAGTGGAGTCAATATTTTAATTGGCTTATGAGGAAAAATAACACGACCAAAGACATAAAAGGTTGCTGCAAATCAAATATGACAATTAACATCCATTTGAAAGAAATCAGAATGGCACTGAAATGAATGGAATGTGGCAAAGCAGCAAGACTGGAAGACATTTCAGCAGAAATATGGACCTGTCCAGGTGAATATGGAGTCCAGGTCCTGACCAAACTTCTCAGCGAGAGAGGAAATCCCAAAGCACTTTCATACCAATATTCAAAAGAAAGGGAGAAATTCAAGATTCAGGAACTATTGAGGAATTATCCTCCTACCACATACTTTCAAGATACGAGAGAGAGTCACAGAGCAGAGATTGTGAAAAGAAGTGGAAATCCCTGAAGGATAGTTTGGATTCATGCCCTGAAGAAGCCCTACTGATGCCATTTTTATTTTGAGACAAGTGATGAGAAATATTAGGAAGCTCAATCCAGCATGAAGATTATTTTCATCAACCTGGAGAAGGCTTATGATTAGGTGCCTGGGTAGGGTGTCTGAAAATGTCCCTGAGCAGTGTGTATGGCTATTATGGTTTGTGTATTTGTGTACAGGAGTGCCAGCCACGAGTAAGAAGCATTGTGGGGGAAAGTAAGAGTTTCAAAACCAAAGTAGAATTACACCAAGAATCGGCACTGAACCCTTTTTTACTTCCAGATTGTCACAGATGTGCCAACTGAGCAAGTGAGACCGGAAGTGTCACGGTCAATGGTGATTGAACATGACATTGAACTATTAGGTGGGGATGATGAGAACATGACCGAACATCAGAAGAATTGGAGTGAAGCACTGGAAGATCACTACACCAAAGGGCCAATGCATGGACTGTCAGTTTGAGCCTAGGAAAGAGGATCAAAGTGAAGATATAAAGATTATGGATGAAGTCTAGAAGCAAGTACCTGGGTTCAGCGGTGGCAGAAAATAGAAGTATAGAGCTCGAAATTAAGCAACGAACTAGCTCTGATTGGAGTAATTGGAAGAAGTGCAGTGGAGTGCAATCAGATAGAAAAGTATCGCTTCAACTAAAAAGGAAGAATCTACAAGGCAGCTGTGAGGCCAGCCCTTATTATATTGGACAGAACCTTCGAAAACATCAATAATAGACAAACAACAACTGGATACTAATGAGATACGGATGCCGAGATGGATGTGTGGAGTAATGAGAAAGGACAAAACCAGGAACCAGCATGTTGAAGGTTTTGGGAGCATCGAAGAAAGTAGCTAAGAAGAGATTGAAATGCTATGGTCATCTGTTGCAGAGAGAGAGAGAAATGTGAAGGAGGCGAGTGATGGAGATGGCACTGCCATAACAAGGTGAAGAGAATGAACTAAGAGCAGATTAATGTGCTGAGAGACTTAAGTGCAATGGGATTGGAAGAGGAATGTCTGACTGATGATGGAGAAGGGTGATCAACTAGCATTATGGGGATCCCGAGTAAAATAGGAGAATCATAGAATCCCTACAGTGCAGAAGGAGGTCATTCAGCCCATTGAGTCTGCACTGAAAACAATCCCATCCAGGCCCTATCCCTGTAACCCCACACATTTACTCTGCTAATCCCCCTGACTCTCGTGTCAATTTAGCATGGCCAATTCACCTAACTTTGGTCTGTGGGAGGAAACCAGAGCACCGGAAGGAAACCCATGCAGACACGAGGAGAACATGCAAACTCCACACAGATAGTGACCCGAGACAGGAATTGAACCCGAGCCCCTGGTGCTGTGAGGCCCCAAGCTGAAAGACAGAGATGGTTTAGAAACTCCCTTGTCTCTGTACAAACTCTGAAGGCTTTAAATGTTACCTAAATTCGCTTTCACATGTTAATACTTTTCTGTTGGTCTGAGAATTGGAATCCCTTCATCAATCTAAATGAGATTATAAGAAAATTTTGAACATATCTTTAAGCTTTTTTCATCACAACATAGATTAAAATTCAGAATTGTGCATGACTTTTTGTTAAATGCTTAAGTTATGATTGATTGTTATATCTTACAGTGAGTTCTGTGATAAATTCATCAGCTGGCTGTGGAGCTGAAATCACTGCAAGAGACTTAGGTTTTATCTTTTGAAGGGAATTTACGAATAGTTTGAGCGATATTTACCTTAGTAGGAATCTGGCTAACATTGGCCACAACTGTTATTTCATGTCAGTATCAGGAAACACTAATTACTAAAGCTTACTTACATTAATTGCTGAACCACCTGGCTGTACTAGCACATGGGTTTTGGACCCTCCAAGTCTAGAGTAATGTAACAACATATTATTTCATTTTAGCGAAAATCCTGTGAAATGGCAGGTGTGATAATGGGGTGAATTTTAACCTGCCAAGCTGGATGGTTTCCCTGTGGGTGGCAGGTTCAAGCAACTGAAACGGGTGTTATGTCAGGAAGCTGGCCAACTCCTGCCTTTAACCTGAGTGCATTTTCAATGCCTGGAAAACCCTCATGGGGACAGATGTGTCTGCTGTTTAAATATGGTACATGTTCATTAACAGCAGTTTTAACTCAGGATTCTGACTTTAACTCTTATGCACATTGGTTTCCTGGAACTCAAAGATTAAACATTTATTAGTGTCACAAGTAGGCTTCCATTAACACTGCAATGAAGGTACTGTGAAAACTCCCTAGTCGCCACACTGTGGCGCCTGTTCAGGTACACTGAGGGAGAATTTAGCATGGCCGATGCACCTAACCAGCACGTCTTTCAGACTATGGGAGGAAACCGGAGCACCCGGAGGAAACCCACGCAGACACGGGGAGAACGTGCAAACTCCACACAGACAGTGACCCAAACCGGGAATCGAACCCGGGTCCCTGGCACTGTGAGGCAGCAGTGCTAACTATTGTGCCACCATGAAAGGGGATAGCAGGAACTGATGACTGAGAATTGATAGGCAGGAAAGGCTGGTTCCTGTGGATGTGATTTTCAATACTTTGAAGGTCATTTCAGGAGCCCTGGAGCTTTTTACCGAGGATCTGCATGTTGCAGCTGCAACCTTCACAACAGCTCGGGAATAGTTAATGCAGCTTTACCTTGGACCGCAGCTGATGAGTAAGAATTGCAACACCTATTGCAAGAGGAGGAACAGCTGCAGGAAAAGCAGCCATTTTCTCCTAACCACAGGACGGGGGGGCGGGGGGGGAGGGGGGGGGGGATAAACACTGAGCTCCAACTCATAGGAGGCAATACCTCCAGCAGAGAGTATACAGGAAATGTTACCCGGACATGACAGCACACCAGTGCCTCAGGAAGTTCAGATCTTCTTGTCAAATGGTCACTACATTTTCAGCCTCTTGTAAAATGACCTTTATCCAAGAAGAGCAGATGGGCTGCAGTGCCAGTGGCCATCGAGGCAGGTGGGGAACACAGTGAGTTCAGAATGAATGTGTCTGCACTGCCAGGTTAAATGGCAGCTCAGTGAATGGCTAATGGTGTCTTCCCCACATCAAGCTTCTCCTCTCCCTCTCAAAGAGGCAGACATTCATCAGGCCCCTCCCCCTGGAATTCCAGCTCTCTGTGCTGCAGAATGGGTTAGGCAGCGGAGCCAGAAGGCCAGAATTTATTTGCTTCTGGCTCCTTCTGCTGATGATATTAGTTGAATCTCAGAACCTGTTGGCCACAAGTTTCACCTCAGAGACGACGGATGCCACGTTTACCAGTGTCAGTCAGAATGAGAGGGCACTTGGATTTGCTGCTCTGGCTGAATTCTCACATGTCCAGGGAGTCATAGATTGCACATATCAAAGTACATTAACTGAAAGAGTGTGACCAGGACTACCATCCAGATACATGCCTGAGGCCACCTGGAGCCTGACCATTGATGCCCAGGGAAGACACAACAAAAAGCACATTGGCACAAGATTTGTAATGGAATTAGAAACCAACACCCTAAAGTTGTGCTTCAGGTACCTGGACAGATCTGTGAGAAATAACTGAACCAGCCTGACGGTGCTCCGCTGCCTAACCCATTCTGCAGCACAGAGAGCTGGAATTCCAGGGGGAGGGGCCTGATGAATGTCTGCCTCTTTGAGAGGGAGAGGAGAAGCTTGATGTGGGGAAGACACCATTAGCCATTCACTGAGCTGCCATTTAACCTGGCAGTGCAGACACATTCATTCTGAACTCACTGTGTTCCCCACCTGCCCCAAGCACAAGGTAAATCCATAAACAATTCACCCTTCTCACTGATACTCATTGCTCATCTTTCACTCTTATCTTATCATTTTTCACAAAGATCAGTTGGCAGGTAGCAGTCAAAAGTGGAGAGAATGAGACAGTGGAATTATGAAATAAATGTTATGTTTCATAAACAAACAGAAAAGTGACCATGCAGCTGAGGGTTAACCACCCAGCCAAATATCCTTGTTCAACAACAAACTCTTTATCTTCTTTTGTCTCCCAATCCTATGGGGTGCAAATCCTGCGACTGCAGCTGAACTAAAGGCAACCTGCCCGATACGCTGTTCTAACTGCTCAGATGCTCTTGAGTGGCATCCTCTGGATTTTGGAGCTCATGAGGATGTAACCAAAGCCTACCTAAGCTGCACCTGTTCAGGGGCAGACTTTGCCATGTAGAGAGGAGGTGTGTGGCTTTGACTGATGGAGGGAGGAAAGTAGGGGCAAGAGATTATGAGTGGAAGTGTTTTGAGGGGAGTCCCCACTTCCATGTGGCCTTTCTCCATCTACTCATAGCTCACCTATACTTCTTTGTTAGTCATGAGTTGGAGACCAATTTGCTGCACTTGAGTGAGGCACTCGACAATCGAGCTGAAGTTTTCTTCAATCTTGCTTAAGGTGGCATTCTGAATGTGCAGCCCATTGGTGAGGGGCAGAATGCACTCAGTGGCCTGATGCGTCTGATGCTCCATGCAGGCGACCACTCATTCCATAGACATCAGCACAAAGATCTGAGACATTGTAGCACTCGTATAGAGATGGACTCTTCCAATTTCTCTCAAATCAGGCACAGTACCTCTGGGAATGTTGGCTGAATATCACACATTTTTTGTGCCTACTCCAGAAAAGTGTTTTTTTTCCAAAACCCAAAGTTCTGCATTTGCGTCCAGCCAAGTATAGCTTGAAGAGTCCTGCGCTCAGTGGTGGGGACTTTACTCTGCTGTACCTGTCTCTAACAGCTCCTGCTCACTTGATTGCTCACCAAGTAACAACCCTGTCCTGGCAGCTGCCACTGAGACATGCGTACCTGAGATGGTGGAAGGTGCCCATGAGTCATGTGGCAGTGCCTGCTCAGAATGAGGGATGATTGTAGACCGTGTGGGAGATGAAAGGCATCAATTAGAACTGACAAGGTGAGTGCGTTCTAAGTTATCATTATATAGATCATAATGTTTCAGTAGCTGCTGACATCAGGTCAACATGAGTGAGTGCTGCACATCCTGTGGCTCTGGTATCTTTAATTCTGTTACAAGTAGCTGGGAGACCCCCTTCTCTCCACTGTCAGTGACTTGGAATGCCGAGACTTAGTTATCTCCAGTGATTCCTCCTCAGCTGTCAAAGCAGAGATGTTGGAGGGTAATTTCCGGTTGTCTGCTTTTCTCTGGTGCTATATGCTCTTTTGTCCTACAAGGAAAGAAAGAAGAGATCGATGTGTGTAAACTGTTGGATGTTAGAATGGACAGAGGGTCACAGTGAGGAATGGGTGTGTTGTTGCTATAAGATAAGGATGAGTGTCAGCGATTTTTGGCCAGATGGAGATGTGAGGAGATGCCTTAACAAAGAGGGATGGGTTGCACATGTAAGGTGTGTTGGTCAGAGGAATGGTGTGCAGGAGAAGGCTGGGGAAAGAAAACTGAGAGGGTTCATACCTGAATGGGTCATGATCAGACCCTCAAACATCTTGCGGCCCAGTATGGAGGAACAAGGCACTACACCCCTGCTGCTAACCCACCTGGCCATTTGCACCTACGTGTGCTTGTCTTTTGAGGTTACCTTCTTCTTCTCGTCCACAGGAAACAGAATCTCCTGCAAGCCATTAATGCCTGCAGCATGTTGTTCAGAGGCACATTTAAGAAATCTGATGCTGCCTTTCTACATTGTGCCTCCATCTGTGAAGTTCCTGACTTTGTCACAACACTTCTATTATGTTAGTACATAAGCTCGAGTATTGCTGAATAAAGACACACGCTGTCAAAGCTTTTCACCTAACACCCATCAGGACAGAATACCATTTGTAAAGGGAGCAACAATTTATACTGGATAGAATAGAATAGATTGGAAGAGAGTAGAATAAAATAGAATCAAAAGAGAGTGCTAATAGGTTAGCAAGTGGACTGTGATTGATGAGTAACATGGTATATGAATTTCAATGCTGGTGTAATGCTATCCAGGTATGTAGGCTGTACATCCCAGTGACTTTCATTCCAAACAACACATCCCTTCAGCAGTTCACAACATGCAAAGTACTGACCATACCCAACCAGCCCAAGCTTGCAAAACTCAAAATGTAGGCCTGGACTTTCCACTTCCATTCGCGTTGGGCAGGTTTGGCCTCGAGAGTGGAAAATATCACGAGAAGATCTAATTCACGTTTTACATCAACATAATGGCAGGAAGCGATCATCCCCTCCTCCCATCAGTGGTAGGCCATTTTCCTGTCTTCAATGTCAGGGACTTTACTGTAACATATTAGCATATCATCATCAGGCCCATATACTGGAATCATAGCCCCACGTTAAATAATGCATCCACAGCAGCGTGCTGTCGGAACAGCAAGAAGTACGGCTGGTTTCAAAAGGCATGCATCTGATGAGCAGAACTCTGAGGGGAGCTCAGAGGGAGCACACTCAAGCTGCTTTGCATCTTCAGGACGGGGTGGGTGGCTGATTGAGGAGATGGGGGTAAATGGGCAGGAAAGGAGAGAAACTTGGGTGTAGAATGTTTCCTGTGTCTGGCAGCCATGACTTCACAGCTAACTCCAGAGTGTGCTAACTGTGCACTGGGGCACTCGGTGTCCAGATCATCAAAACACTAAGGCGATGGTGGGATGGGTGAATCAGAGGCCACACAGCATGGAACCCATGATTGCCAATTTTTATTTGTAAGTGCCACACAATACAGAGGAAAAAGCCACCATTGCCTTCGGTGGGCTCGATGTTGCATTTTCTGCCCACTATCAAACTTTGCCGATTTCTGAACTGATTCCACCCATACACTGGAATTCTACCGCCCCACCTGCCACAGAATCGGAGCAGCCAAGGGGCGGACAACGGAAATGTCTGCTGACCTCGGGTGGGAATTTCCAGTCTCGCCCGAATGAAGCTGTAAAATCCCGCCCACAGTGTCCAATATTATATGTGATTCTGCAATTGGACAGCACGTGCTAAACAATCCCGATGTTGCGAACAATTACATTGACAACCAATTTAAATGTGTCTGTCGGGCCCGCAGTGAGACTCACTTACTCGTGCTGGAGGCCAAATATATTTACACACAGAGGACTGTCCTTTTCAGTCAGAAGGAGCATATCCACACATCTACGCATGGACCTGCTCCTTCAACTAAACACAGCGGGCAGCCATTCCCTGCTTCATTCCTCATGGAAATGCCTTGACCCATCAGAGTCAACATGCCTGGTTTGAATTTAAACAAAATCTCAGAGGTTTACATTTGGCCACTTCCGGCTGCAATTCTGTATGCCGATAGCTTTCAGATCATGGTCATGGTTAACCTCCAGGACTTGGTTCTGATGCTGCTGCAGACTCTACAATTAAAATGCTGGTGAGTAAATGCATCATTAATATACAAACTTACGAAAAATGAGCAGGAGGAGGCCAGTCAGCCCATCAAGCCTGCTCCACTATCCCATAAGATCATGGTTGATCTGATAGTAACCTCAAATCTGCATTCTGCCTTCTTCTGATATCTGTCATCCCCTAGCTTACTACAAATCTATCCAGTTCTACCTGAGAAATATTTAAGACTCCGCTTCCACAATATTTTCAGGAAGTGTGTTCCAAAGGCACGCAACACACAAGAAAAAACACAAATAAAAAAGACCCAGGAGGCAAGAAGACAACAAGCCACAAGATAAGGGCAAGGCATCACAGGGAGCAACAAGGGTTGGATGTGAGCCGAAAGAAAAGTGGCAGAGCACGAAGTAAAGGGGACATGTCCTCTCTCTGTCCGACCCCCCAAAAAAACCCTCGGAGTAAAAAAGCTTTGCCTCATTTCCATTTTAAATGAGCGACCCCTTAATTTTAAACAGTGACTCCTAGTTCTAGATTCTCCCACAAGAGGAAACATCCTCTCCACATCTATCCTGTCAAGACCCCTCAAGATCTTAGCTGTTTTAATCAAGTCGTCACTTACTATTCTAAACTCCAGTGGATACAAGCTTAACCTGTCCAACGTTTCCTCATAAGACAATCCACTCATTACAGGTATTGGTCTGATAAACCTTCCCAGAACTGCTCTCAACACATTTACATCTTTCCTTAAATAAGGAGACCAATACTGTACACTACTCCAAACGTGGTCTCACCAGTGCTCTGTATAAATGATGCATAACCTCCCTACTTTTATATTCAATTCCTCTCACAATAAGTGATAACATTATATTTTGAGGCTAAAGGGATCAAGGGATATGGGGGAAAGGGGGGGATCAGGATATTGAATTCGATGATCAGCCATGATCAAAATGAATGGCAGAGCAGGCTTGAAGGGCCGAATGGCCTACTCCTGCTTCTAGTTTCTATGTCTATATTTCTATTAGCTTTCCTAATCACTTGCTGTACTTGCATAATAGCCTTTTGTGATTTATGCACCAGGACAGCCAGACCCCTCTGCATGCAGAGCTCTGCAATCTCTCACTATTTAGATAATATACTTTTTTTTACTCTTTCTGTCAAAAATGACAATTTCACTTTTCCCACATGATACTCCATTTGCCAGATCTTTTCCCGTTCACTTAAACTACCTATACATTTTGTAGCCTCCTTATGTCATCTTCACAACTTACTTTCTATATATCTTTGTATCATCAGCAAATTTGGCAACCATCCCTTCAATGCCTTCATTGAAGTAATTTATATAAATTGTAAACAGCTGAGCACTGATCCCTGTGACACACCACTCGCCACATCTTGCCAATATCTTGCCAACCTGGAAAAGATCCAATTTTGTGCACTCTCTGCGTCTGTTGCCAGCCAATCTTTTATCCACACAATAGGAAGCATCTAAATCACTTTAACCACTTACCTCCACTGTCCCAGCTGGGCAGACAGAGGGGGCAATTTTCAGCCCATGTTCGCCATCAGAGAGAACGGAAATGTGGGCTGAAAATCTGGAGAGAATCGGGAAATGCAATTCTCTCTGGAGAGATCACATTCCATGATTTTCCCTGCCTGTCTCCAGTAATGTTGCTAGGTTCACGCCCTCAAAGGGTGAGAGCCTCATTTAAGTGTATTTTAATAGATTTTATTATAATGAACATGTCCCCTGCCATATTCCCCCTCCCCCTGGCCATATTTTCAAACCTTTGATCGTGGGGGGCAGGGGGTGGGATGTGGCGGGAAGCCCCTAAGACCTCTGTGGTGGAGTGGGGGGAGGCAATTTCTGAGTCTGATGGGGTCACCCTTTAAAAAGGGTGGCCCAATGTCAGTGCAGCCGGTTTTACCAACGTGTTTAGGCCCCACTTCTCAAAATGACAAGGTGAGACATGTCCCCCCACTGTTTTGTTTTGATAAAGTGTCATAAAATCTGGAGAGAAAACCTATCTGTTTCTCTTGAGAGAAACAGACAGAGTACACTTTCCAACCATTCAACGCTCTCTTCTGATGCAGTATCAGTTGTTCTCTTTTCAACTGGCATTCTTGCAAATCTGTCCTGATGAGTACAAGATGAAAAAGTTCAACAACATATCTCTTTTTTCAGCAGTTTTTACAATGGTTCAGTGCTGACCCTCATTGGATCCTTTGAAACATTGGAGCTGAAATAGGTTATTGTGGGCTCTATCACACCCACCTTTTCTAATTGGTCAAGAAACTCAGAAGTCAGACGCATATGCAGTGAATGGTTTGGAAGGTGCTAACAAATGCACTGCTGAAACCTTCATGTTCTTGATGTGCTCCAAGCCTGACAATTACAATTCAGCCTAATCTACACATTTTGTGGACAATCTTGTATTGAGGTATGCAAGCTATTATTTAATCAAATTTAATTACAAAAACAGATGACAAAAATGGATTGTTGACATTTATATTGATGTCCCATTTATGTTGAAATGTTCAGTGCTTAATGATTCCATTTTAGGAGGATTATTTTAAATGTTACCTATTTCCATCCCTACACCAGTTCAATAACCAAGCAATAGCAAATGTTTAAAAGAGACATGAGGGAAATGGAATGAATCTGGTCCAATATTTCTGGAAAATTGTTGATCAGCTTATAGAGTTAACCACAAATAAATTGATGAAGGTAGATTATTAATTGTTCAAAAGTCAGTCAATATAAATAAGTAAACATTGCGTTCAGAGTAAAAGGATTTAGGCCTTTTTAAATATATATTCTGAAAGATTTCTGGCATAAATGATCTTCATAGCTTTTGAACGAGACAGTATAAATTGAATCAAGTGACAGTTAGATATGTTTGCAGAAGAGGAATGAATTACAAAATTGAAGCCTCAACTTTAACTATAAAGGCAAAGTAGACAGGATGCATCTAGAAATTGTCCCTTTAAGGGCAACACAGCCTGGATGACCAATCGGGACTCAGAGTTTGGAATCACCTCATGGTGAGATAGGCTCCTAGGCAGAGAGGTTTGGGAGCTAACTACAACCAGGCTGTACAATTCTTATTAATAAATACCTTTTGTGTTCACAAATGATGTCTGTGAAAGAGCACTTTCATGAAGTGTGTGACGGCATTGGCGTGAGGCTTGGGTCATTGTCATTCTTTAGCTTTATTTACATCTTCAAGGAGAGACTTCCCCCAAACCGGCATAAACATTGAAAAGGACGAGAGGCAGGGTCTTGATTTTGTACTGCGGAAGGTGTTGCCTGGAACCTGAGGGAATGCTCCCAGCACTCAGCTAATTGGTAGGAGGGTATCTAGAGATCAATATGGTCAGGAAAAGGGGAGAACTGACGTGGTGGAGGATGTTCTGGTTTCCTCATGGAATCCAAACGAACACTCCTAACAATTTACACCTATCTTGGCAACTTCCGGGAACTCAAAATTGTAATGTAAATTATTTTCTGCTTTTCTCCTTCATTTTGATTTTGATACTTTAGTTTAAAATCCTTACAGTCTTTATGTGTAGCATTCCTTCATTCATTACATGCCCAATGCTATAAGATTGTTCTAATGTTGGATGCCTTCTCATTTGTCACATGTGCGCTAGAAGTACACCTTCTATCCCACACTGCTCTAACTTTCCTTGCCTTCTCTTTTCTACATTTGAGCCGCTGAAATGAAACAAAAGACCCTGTCAAGTCCAGCCTTCATTCTCAGTGGAGAATGTTGCCTATACATGGCAAGAACATTGGTCTATATTTGGTGTTTTTCCTGAAAAACGCTGAAAGCCATGCAGATAGAGCTGATGGGGTGGAGAGGTAGGAGGGCCAGTAACAACTACAAGTTTACCTGAACCCTCAACAGATTGCCTGCATAATAGTTTGGGAACAAAAACACACTGTCAGGAAACATGAGTAGGCCCCTTCCAAGCAATGGAGGAGCTACCATGACAGTTGTGTAACTTTATTACATTGGTTCAATTAATTAATTTTTTTTCCATATAACTCAAACCAAGCCACAACTGAGAAAGAGGGGGAAGGAACAGACATTCCACCTCTGCATAACAACCCAAATGTGGTAATGTAATCAAACCTACTGATTTCACTCAACATCCCAGAGATAGCCACTGAAGGGACCAGAGTGTTGCTTTTTTACTGAGTGAGAAGCAACACTGTACATTTAGCCCGGTTCAATGCACTCTAAACAAGGACAATGCAAATCAATTTCTCCCCCATTATCTGCAGGAGGAAGATGAATGCATAGTTTACAATAATTTTGTCAGATTAATTAGCGATAGAATATTTGATATTTACACAGCCACAGCCCCTAGTCACAAATGCCAACAGATTTATTTGTGCCGTATGAAATGCGTAAGTTGATATCATCAGCACATGTCTAGCCTATTTCAGTCAGTCTCCCTATTTTATCATAAATGTTGATCAACACAAAGCTTTTTATCTGCAAGGTAATCATTTATAGTTTTCACTGAAGTTCAGATTTGTTTCAGTTCCACTGGCATGTCCTTAAATTAACATGACGCAACACACAAATGTAGCATGACAGTACTAATAAAAAAATGTATTCAGCAAATTTACCAATGTGAATTTTAACATCTGGAAAACAATTATCACAGTAATGCTGAAGAACAGAGATTCATTAATTTCAGGCAAGAATTGAATATTTCGAAACAATTTTTTTTCTTTTGTTGACGATGTGTTGTGAAACAAATTTTATGTTGTATGATTAATAGCCTTATTTTCTTCTAAAGTAAAAATTGACTAGTTTTTTTTCCCTTTGGATCCCTTTAACATCTAGGCAGTCTACAAGTATCTTTTTTAACAGCTGATGTGGCCTGAAAAATTGCATGGATTGGCTGATATTGAGTGAGCAAAGACCATTTTTCAGTCTAGGCACTGCAACCATCCAATTAGTAGAAATGTTCATACCTGAGCACCCAGAATGGTAGAAAATGGTTGGCAGCACCAACCAGCTAACACAGTGCTGGAATTAAAACAAAAACATGCAGGAAACTGTGATAAGTCTTTGGAGACAGAAGTCTCTTCACCAAAATCCCTTTATTTACAACTCTAACAGCAATACACAGAGTGCAGAAGTTAGCAGTCTATCTCCGGGAATGCCAGAGGAATTGACACTCGCGGTTATGTACAAGGCAAAGACTCCCTGATTGGCTCATCAATTGGATCCTTAATCATAGAACATAGAACAGTACAGCACAGAACAGGCCCTTCGGCCCACGATGATGTGCCGAGCTTTATCTGAAACCAAGATCAAGCTATCCCACTCCCTATCATCCTGGTGTGCTCCATGTGCCTATCCAATAACCGCTTAAATGTTCCTAAAGTGTCTGACTCCACTATCACTGCAGGCAGTCCATTCCACACCCCAACCACTCTCTGCGTAAAGAACCTACCTCTGATATCCTTCCTGTATCTCCCACCACAAACACTATAGTTATGCCCCCTTGTAATAGTTCCATCCACCCGAGGAAATAGTCTTTGAACGTTCACTCTATCTATCCCCTTCATCATTTTATAAACCTCTATTAAGTCTCCCCTCAGCCTCCTCCGCTCCAGAGAGAACAGCCCTAGCTCCCGCAACCTTTCCACATAAGTCCTACCCTCCAAACCAGGCAGCATCCTGATAAATCTCCTCTGCACTCTTTCCAGCACTTCCACGGGAGTTCATACTCCAATAGGCCACCCGCAATAGCTTGACTGAAGTCATTACAGAAACATAAACAGATAAGGCAGCATCGAGGAACAAATGATCAGGGGAGCAGGAGTAGACCATTCTGCCCTTCAAGCCTGTGCCACCATTTAATAAGATCATGGCTGATCTGGTTGTGCTTTCAACTTCACTTGGTGTCGAGAGAAGCAAAATTAATTTTTCAGGTTAATAACCTGTCACCAGAATTCAAGTCATTGACATGCAAGTTTGAGGGGTGGGGGGGATGGGGGTGGGATTTCCTGGCACCCCAGCACAGCGTGGTTCTTGATGGCAGGAGGAGGCCCACCATTGCCCAGTGGTGGGTCCTCTGGGCCGGCCACTATCGATAGTGTTTCCAATTGATCCCACCTCCTGCTGCCAGGTAATGTGCACCAGGGGGGTCACTGTAGGTGGGACCAAAAGATCCCACCGGTGGGAAGAGCTGGAAAATCATCCCCTATATCTTTCCATAGTGGCTGCCTGTCCTGTGGAGGATTTTGAGCATTTTCTGTTTTTATTTAAGATTTCCAGTATTTTGCTGGTTCAGCTGACTTGTATAGAGGATCCTCACAACAGATAAACTAGGGCCCAGCAGGCTGTCAAAAAATCCTGCAATCCGCCAACAAACATTTCTTCCACCACGGAATGCTTCAGAAGGGGTTGCAGCTTAGTTGTTATTGTTGTTAGCCATCACACACAATGCACTAGTAAAAGTGAAAAATACTGTAGCTAAACACACTCACAGTGTCTACACATTCTTCAATTAATTCGATAAATTTATGCACATGATTAGTACGTTCATTGTATTGAATTACAACAACGTGCATTTATAATAGTGCTCCTCACATCAAACAGATGTCTCTGAGCCTTTTACAGAGAGGAGTGGAAACTGGATATTAAGCAGGAGGGAAAGACCATATAGAATAATGATGGGTTCAAGACTGAAAAAGTGATTTGTGGAAAGTCTTCAGCAAGCAATTGAAAACAGGATGAGAGGAAGTGAGGTGAAGGGACATTGAGAAAGATTTTCAGAGTGGATGGGTACAATGGCAAGTGTTGGAGCAAAACAACAGGGAATTAAGTTGAGAAAGGAAGATGTGAGTGTTGGCACCTTGTTAAAAGAGATTCTCCACCTATGCCCATTGCCATTAGCTACTCAAAAATCATGTGCTCTCGTCACCCTAGCCTTTATCAGGGTCCGTTGGCTTCCTGTGTTCCTATGAATTAACTTCAAGGTTTCAACCTTAATTTCACATGCCTTCACTGATTTACCCATCCGGCATAATGTATCTCTTTTAACAATTCTCTGAATGTGCAGCACCCATAGTCCCTATCCTCAAACTCGATCATACAGTAAGAATCTGTGGGGATTATAAACTAACTGTAAATTGTCGAGCTCAGATAGGCAGATACCCAAATCCTAGAATTGAGGACCTCTACGCCAAATTAGCAGGGGGCCTGAAGAATTCCAGATTAGACCTCGTGCTTACCAGCAGCTGGAGTTGGATGAAGATTCACAGAGGTTGGTTGCTATCAACAAAAGGGGCTCTACCAGTACACACATTTACCTTTTGGAGTCTCATTGGCCTGTGCCATTTTCCAACATATGATGTAAAGTTTATTACAGACATTCCTAACCTAGTAGTGTATCTAGATGACATCCTAATTACAGGAGCCTCACTTTAGAAACACGGGTCAAACTTAGAGGGAGTTTTCAGAGGGTGGCACCGGGTGTTATAGTGCCACCGGAGGAATGGCTTTTATTACAGGAATTGCACGATGCACACTCAAGACAAAGTAGAATGAAAGCACTGGCCTGAAGTTATGTTGGTGGCCAGGGATCGATAAAGAAATCGAAAGAATGGTCAGCCAGTGCCTGACTTGTGAATCTGAGCAGGCATTGATGCCACTGGAGAATATGCATCCTTGGGAGTGGTCGAGTCGACTGCACTCATGACTGCACATGGACTTTGCCAGACCATTCATAGGACATATGTTTCTCATCTTGATTAATGTGCATTTAAAATGGCTGGATGTCCAGCTAATGTCCACGGGAAGGTGAGGAAAGGAATGGAGTGAGGTGGAGGATGAATGTGTGGCTGAGGGAATGGTGCAGGGGGCAGGGATTCAGGTTCCTGGACCATTGGGACCTCTTTAGGGGCAGGTGTGACCTGTATACTAAAAACGGGTGGCACTTGAATCCCAGGGGGACCAATATCCTGGCAGGAAGGTTGGCTAAGGCTACTGGGGGGAGTTTAAACTAGATAGGTTGGGGGGAGGGGATCAAAGTGACGTGACTGAGAGTGAGGAAGGTAGCTCGCAAACAGAGAAGGGTTATAGGCAGTGCAAGAGGGCAGATGGACTGGGAACAGAGAAGGGGAGAGGTCAGACCATAGGATTGAGATGTGTCTACTCTAATGCCAGGAGTATAGTGAATAAACAACTAGCTAAAGGAGGAGAGGGCTTGGGAGATGTTAGTAGCGCTTCAACAAACCGGGTCCAGATAAAGGCTGGCATAAAGACACTTTGCCTGAATGCACGAAGCATTCGAAACAAAGTAAATGAGTTGATGGCACAAATCCATACAAATGAATATGATCCAGTGTCCATCACAGAAACGTGGTTGCAGGGTGACCGGGACTGGGAACTGAATATATACAGGGTTATCAGGCATTTAGGAAGGATAGACAGGTAGAAAAAGGAGGTGGTGATAATAAAGGATAATATCAGGACGGTAGTGAGAGACGACATAGGCTCTAAGGAGCAAAACGTGGAATCGTTGTGGGTGGAGATAAGGAATAGTAGGGGGAGAAAGACACTGGTAGGCGTGGTCTATAGGCCCCCAAATAATAACTTAGAGGTGGGGAGGGCTATAAACAAGCAAATAATGGATGCGTGCAAAAGTGGATCGGCAATAATCATGGGGGATTTTAACCTACATATTGATTGGTCGACTCAAATTGGACGTGGAGGGCTTGAGGAAGAGTTCTTGGAATGCTGTCGGGATTGTTTCATTGAACAGTATGTTACAGAACCTACGAGAGAGCGAGCTATCTTGGATCTGGTTCTGTGCAATGAGACAGGTAGGATTAAGGATCTTCTTGTGAAGGATCCTCTTGGGATGAGTGATCATAATATGGTGGAATTTCTGATACAGATGGAGGGTGAGAAAGTAGGGTCCCAAACCAGTGTCCTCTGCTTGAACAGAGGGGAGTACGATAGGATGAGGGTGGAATTGGCTAATGTAGACTGGGCGAGCAGACTGGTTGGTAGGACAGCTGAGGAACAGTGGAGGATTTTTAAGGAGATTTTTTTAAGTACTCAGCAAAAATATATTCCGGTGATAAAGAAGGACTGTAAGAAAAAGGATAACCGGATGTGGATAACGAAGGAAATAAAGGAGAGTATTAAAATAAAATCAGATGCGTACAGAGTGGTCAAAAATAGTGGAGAATTAGTGGATTGGGAAAGCTTTAAAGGAAAACAAAGAATGACTAAGAAAGCGATTAAGAAAGGAAAGATAGATTATGAAACTAAACTAGCTCAAAATATAAAAAATGATAGTAAAAGTTTTTACAAGTATATAAAAAGGAATAGAGTGGCTAGAGTGAATGTTGGACCCTTGGAAGATGAGAGGGGGGATTTAATAGTGGAAAACGAGGAAATGGCTGAGACTTTAAATAAGTTCTTTGTGTCGGTCTTCACGGTGGAAGACACAAATAGTTTGCCGAATATTAGAGATCGAGAGTTGGTGGGAGGGGAGGTCCTTAATACAATTACTGTTACTAAGGAGGTGGTGCTTGGTAGACTAATAGGACTGAAGGTAGACAAGTCCCCGGGCCCGGGTGGAATGCATCCCAGGGTACTGAAAGAAATGGCTGAGGTAATAGCAGATGCGTTAGTAGTAATTTATCAAAATTCGCTGGACTCTGGGGTAGTGCCGGCTGACTGGAAAACAGCTACTGTTACGCCGCTGTTTAAAAAAGGAAGTAGACAAAAGGCGGGTAACTACAGGCCAGTTAGCTTAACGTCCGTAGTTGGGAAGATGCTAGAGTCCATTATTAAAGAGGAAATAACAGAGCACCTGAATAAGAATGGTTCGATCAAGCAGACGCAGCATGGATTCATGAAGGGAAAGTCGTGTTTGACGAATCTACTGGACTTTTATGAAGATGTCACTAGTGCGGTTGACAGAGGGGAACCGGTGGATGTGGTGTTTTTAGATTTCCAGAAGGCATTCGATAAGGTGCCTCACAAAAGGTTGCTGCGGAAGATTGGGGTACACGGAGTTAGGGGTAAGGTGTTGGCGTGAATTGGGGATTAGCTATCTAACAGGAAGCAGAGAGTTGGGATAAATGGGTGCTTTTCTGGTTGGCAGTTGGTGACCAGTGGCGTGCCGCAGAGATCATTGCTGGGGCCTCAATTATTTACCATTTACATAGATGATCTGGAGGAGGGGACTGAATGTAGGGTATTCAAGTTTGCTGATGACACGAAGGTGAGTGGGAAAGCGAATTGCGTGGAGGATGCGGAAAGTCTGCAGAGAGATTTGGATAGGCTGAGCGAGTGGGCGAGGATCTGGCAGATGGAATATAACGTTAGCAAATGTGAGGTTATCCACTTTGGAAGAAATAATAGTAAATTGGAATATTATTTAAATGGAGAAAAATTACATCGTGCGACTGTGCAGAGGGATCTGGGGGTCCTTGTGCACGAATCGCAAAAACTCAGTCTGCAGGTGCAGCAGGTGATCAAGAAGGCGAATGGAATGTTGGCCTTTATCGCGAGGGGGATAGAATATAAAAGCAGGGAGGTCTTGCTGCAACTGTACAAGGCACTGGTGAGGCCGCAACTGGAGTACTGTGTGCAGTTTTGGTCCCCTTATTTGCGAAAGGATATATTGGCCTTGGAGGGAGTGCAGAGAAGGTTCACCAGGTTGATACCGGAGATGAGGGGTGTAGCTTATGAGGAGAGATTAAACAGATTGGGTCTGTACTCGTTGGAGTTTAGAAGGATGAGGGGTGATCTTATAGAGACATATAAGATAATGAAGGGGCTGGATAGGTAGAGGTGGAGAGATTCTTTCCACTTAGAAGGGAAACCAGAACTAGAGGGCACAGCCTCAAAATAAGGGGGGGCCGGTTCAGAACAGAGTTGAGGGGGAACTTCTTCTCTCAGAGGGTAGTGAATCTCTGGAATTCTCTGCCCATTGAAGTGGTGGAGGCTTCCTCGTTGAATATGTTTAAATCACGGGTAGATAGTTTTCTGATCGATAAGGGAATTAGGGGTTATGGGGAGCAGGCGGGTAAATGGAACTGATTCGCTTCAGATCAGCCATGATCTTGTTGAATGGCGGGGCAGGCTCGAAGGGCCAGATGGCCTACTCCTGCTCCTATTTCTTATGTACTTATGTTCTTAATGAAGTCTACCATGACAAGCTGAGGCAGATTTTTTGCCATCCATGGCATTCCAGAGGTCTTAGTTTTATACATTCACAGTGGAGGTTTTTTGTAAATTTGTTAAGTTAAACGATATTCGCTATGTTCGGTCAGCCCCTTACCACCTGGCTTCCAATGGTTTAGCAGAAAAAGCTATACAAATGGTCAAATCAACAATGAAGAAACAAACTAATAGGCCATTACCCTTAAGTTTAGCAAGTTTCTTGTTGTCATTCAATACCACGCCAAATGCAACTACAGGGATCGCACTAGCTG
This sequence comes from Mustelus asterias, assembly GCF_964213995.1. Taxonomy (NCBI): domain Eukaryota; kingdom Metazoa; phylum Chordata; class Chondrichthyes; order Carcharhiniformes; family Triakidae; genus Mustelus; species Mustelus asterias. The sequence goes on along the minus strand of NC_135807.1, from coordinate 59,440,280 downwards.
AATTACGAATGGAAAGCTGCTTGTGGACATGAAGATGAAGACAAAATACTGAGGATATTGGAATCTGAAACAAAAACAGAAAATGCTGGAAAATCTCAAGCAGAACATGGACACGGGTTGGACATGATATTCCCAGATTTGGCGGGAGAGTGGAAGTTAGACAAGCCTCCCAGAAAATAAACCATGGCTCGAGAAAAAAGGACTGAGTTTTCCAAGTTGATGATTAGTTCTGGTCAGAAACTTCGCAGCAGGACTGGCATGGGTGGCTGGGAAAATTATGGGAAAAATGGAGTCGGTCTCCTACATTGTGGAAATAAAAGGTCATCGTGAAAAAAATGTGGATTGTTTGAGAGAGAAAGCTAGGCCTGATACAAGGGATCATCTGGCGTCTCCTGCAGTAGACTCGTGGACTCATGTTCAGCAGTTGCTGATACAGGGATCCCTGTTGTAAATGTGGAATTGGAGCAACTAGTGGTTTCTATAGCCGAGGAGACAGTAGTTACTGAGGAGGATCTTGACCCTAGATTGGTGAGTTTACATTTTGCAACAGCCCACCCAGATTCTTTACTCACTGAAGATTATAACACAGGATTGAGACATTCGTCCAGGGTCTGGAAGTCTCCGGAACGATTGAACTTGTGGTGGGTTTTTCCTGGGGCATTCATGATGCCTTTTTGAGTTTTGAATACCGATGTTTAGTGATATTCCTTTTGTTTCATTCAGAGGTGAACTAAGGAGTTAGGGGAGGAGGGGCATGGTGACATGGCCCCTTTAAGGGGGTCATCTTTTTAAAATTTATTCGTGGGACATGGGTGTCACTGGCTGGCCAGCATTTATTGCCCATCCCTAGTTGCCCTTGAGAAGGTGGTGGTGAGCTGTCTTCTTGAATCGCTGCAGTCCATGTTCTGTGGGTTGACCCACAATGCCGTTAGGGAGGGAATTCCAGGATTTTGACCCAGCAATTGCGAAGGGACAGTGACATATTTCCAAGTCAGGATGGTGAGTGGCTTGGAGGGGAACTTGCAGGTGGCGGCATTCTCATTTATCTGCTGCCCTTGTCCTAGATTAGTTGTGGATTAGTTGTGGATTTGGAAGGTGCTACCTAAGAATGTTTGGTGAATTGCTGCGGTGCATCTTATAGATAGTACACATTGCTACTACTGAGCATCGGTGGTGGAGGGATTGAATGTTTGCAGCTGTGGTGCCAATCAAGCGGGCTGCTTTGTCCTGGATGGTGTCAATCTTCTTGAGTGTTGTTGGAGCTGCACCCATCCAGGCAATTGGGAAGCATTCCATCACACTCCTGACTTGTGCCTTGTAGATGGTGGGTAGGCTTTGGGGAGTCAGGAGGTGAGTTGCTTGCCGCAGTATTCCTAGTCACATGGGCCACATGACTGGGCCGGACCCTATGGAGAGGCAGCGTGGGAAGTCAAGCCAATTGTGTGCAAGAGCGTGCATCTTGGGACTAGGTAGAACCTCAGTTGGAGCCAGGGAGGAGAAGAGAGTAGGCATATATGGCAGTTCTGTCAGACCCATGACTGTACAGATATAAATATTGTTGGTAATAAACCCTTTATAATTTGAAGCCACAACGAGCCACCTTCAAAGTTATTACATTAAGTTTAAAGGTACCAAAGACATGGATAAGCGTTTCAGCAGTAGAGGGGCAGCAACAGGGACAAAGTCTGACAATGTAACAGAGGTAGAAAGATGGGCGGGATTTTACAGCCTTGCTCATCCCAAAACTGTATAATCCCGCCTGACGTCAATGGACCTTTCCATGGTCCGCCCCTCACCCGTCCCGATTCCCTTGGTGGGCAGGATGGTAAAATTCCGGCCCTGGAGTCTGAGAGGTGACACAAATCTGAAGTCAGAAATTACACTGAGAAGATGGTGGTGAAATTTTACATGTCTCCTTGATCTGCTGTGGCCCTTGTGGTTACACAGTTCTCACAATATGTTAGCTAGGGTCGTGGTAACCTTGACAAGTTACTGACAATGTCACCTGAATTACAGATTTCTTGAGATTTCTGTGCAGAAGATTAAAAATTATGAGGCTATTATTAGTCTTAGTTCAGGCTATACCTGCATTGGGCACTTTAAAACACAGGAGGCTTCTTACACAAGAAGTATGAGATAGAGAATCGACTATGTTGAAAACCATGCATTGAAGTAAACCCTCAATTTTATTGCCTCATTTCCCTGGGGTGAATTTAATGGCCCACCCACCAGCTTATTTGAAGGCAGTTGGCGAAGGGTGGGTAGTTGGGGAGGGGAGGGGGCTATAAAAGAGAGTTCCATATTTGTTTTTAGTTCCCATTCCAAACTCCTTTCCTGAACAATAACTGTCTCCATCCCTGTCCCTGGCAACAGCCTGAGATTCCAATTTGTTCATAACCAAAGTGTTGGGCTGAGTTTCTGACCACATATTCGTACCATCACTAAAGACCACTTATTTTCCCCTCTATAACATTACCTGCCTTCACCCCATCTCAGCTGATCTGTTGATGACATTTTCAGTATTACCTTTGTTGCCTCTAGACTTGATTGCCCCTATGCACTCCTAGCTGGTCTTTAGGGAAAATCCGCCCCCCCCCCCCACCTGTAAATATGATGCTGATACCATGTAGGCTGTATTTGTTCACAGTACTCGTGTATAGTTACTGCCTAGCACTAACTTCACACTTTTAAAATAGAATTGCAGGCTGCCAACTGTGTTTGCTCAAAGATAGACTACCCTAAATAGTTCCTGCTACATATCCTCTGGGATCCCATCCGTCCAGAGACAGACACAATTTCATGGTGGGGCGGGCAAGGCTTCGGGCGGGAAACCCAACCTTTCACCTATTAAGACCCCTAAGTGGCCAGTTAATGGTCTTTATTCCCCAGCCTCAATATTTTAGGCTGGTGGGAGCGGGTGTGAGCAGGGTGAGAAACAAATAAACTTTTCTCAGGCGGGAAGTTAGGGGGGGCGGGGGGCAGCAGTGGGGAGTATGCCTCAATCTGAAGGCCCCTTGGGGTGCCCTCCCCTCTGGGACTTTGGATCTCCGCCAAGTGCTTGCCATCCTTCAGATTCTACCCACACATTCTAAAGTCTGCTTGGCTTCAAATTATTTTCAAGATGAAAATAATAGCTCAATTTTAAGGATTGTGAAGGTGTGTGACATTGTGCCTAGTCGTAAATATTATCTAATGGTTCCTGGGTTTTGGAATATACTTATTTAACTTTAGAATATAACCTGTAATTTGAATAATTAGAGCTTTAATTATAGAAAATGGGGTGAATGCAGCTTAAACAAGCTGGGAAGTTATTACACTTAAAAGATCAGAATCGGAGAGTTCAAGTTATAAAATAGCAGGTGGGTAACCTAAACAATACTTAACCAAACAGAAACTGAAAATGAAAACAGAAAAGAGAAACACAGAAAGGAAACTGACCCTCCCAGTTTCTAAGGCAACAAAAACTGAACCTGAGATTTGGAAACCAAAACTTATGTACAGGCTGAAAGTGGGTGAGGTTGTAAAAAGGGATGCAGAGCCACCAATGTAGGATTTTCAACTCAGACCTGGTGTGTGCAGTTTTCTACTCACTGAGACAAGATTGATAAAATAAATGACAGTTGGGTAGACTTGGACTGTAAGCAGAGTGTAAACTAACTTTACCATTCACTTAATCTCAGTCTGAATTTTGTGAGGGCACAGAGCTGGAAGATTGCCTGGTTTGAAACTATAGTAAAATAATCCATAACTGTCCCCATAAAGTTTTGTAGCAAGTAAAGCACCCATCAGATTAGCTTGGAAATATTGGAAAAGTAAGCAGAACAAGGGACTGAGGCATCGATAGCCAAGGGATAGTAAATGTAAGTTTTACCTCTGAGAATAGCTGGAGCGGAGGAAATTTAAAGTAGTCTCCAGGGGGCTGTGGCATACGTATGGGTGATCCTGACAGAATAATTCTAAAGATTTCATAAATTTAAGAGAATTCTTAGGGGAAGTAAGAAGTAAACATGAGTGCACAATATGGGTAGTAATATATCATATTGTTAAATTAATAATGCTTGCTTTGTTTGAGTCTCTTATATGAAATAAAACTGGTGTTTTTGTTTAAAAGTGTAAAATCTTGCAGCATAGTTCTGTTGGTTAGTGTTTAGATTTCTCTTCATATGTTAACAGTCCCCAGCCTGGAGGAGCCATTTCGAACAACAATGAAAAGAAGATAATCTCTTAGGCTGCAGAAGTCAGTGATGTCCCTATACCCCTGCCTGCTGAAGCCAGGCATTAGCTCGTACGATACATGTCAGATAAAGTCAGCTATGATTTGCCAAATGGAACACAAACATACAGAGAGCCACAGGTTCAGTCACATTTAGGGTTCCAGCTGTGAAGCTGCAGTAGATATAAAGATTTCCAGTATAGACAACAACCAGAAAAATGAGTGACATAACCACTTACACACACTGTACAGACAGTGCGGTGTGGTTCATCATATTCTGAAGAGACTTTCACTCTACTGAAAACAGCAAGAGCTGACTCATACCTATTGATTTTTCAATGTATCTTCGCACTGACTTATTTTATTGATACGGAACTTTCATGCTAAATAGAAATGTTGAAAAGCAGTGCCCAATATTGAGAATTATTATCTAATACTCTGATCTGTTCTGTTTAATGAAAAATATTTCTAAAATTCTGATATTTTAAAACTTATTTTCACCTACTTTCCAATTAAGGGTTCCATTGAAATTTTGAAAAGTAAGAGGTGGTATGTGACATGGTACAGAGACTTATCGTTAGTTATGAATACTTATTGTCACACCAAGAAATCATTGTTATACATCACTCATAAAACACACTCAAAGAAATCTGAACATGACAAGCAGTCAGATAAAAAGCTGATAGGAGAAGGTAAGAGAAATCTGAAGAGCTTGTTCAAAAAATAATCTTTTCTGAAAGGAAATGGATGGAAATGCAATCCATATGCAATCCTGAGTACCTGATCCCGGTAATGAGCCCTCTTCTTGAATCACTGCAGTCTTTGAGGCATAGGTACACCCACACTGTTGTTTGGAAAGGAGTTCCAGGGTTTTGACCCCGTGACTGCGAAAGAACAGCGATATATTTCCAAGTCAGGATGGTGAGCGACTTGGAGGGGAACTTGCAGGTGGTGGGGTTCCCATGTGTCTGCTGCCCTTGTCCTTGTAGGTGGTAAATGTTGCAAGTTTTGAAGGACATTTGACAAGTTCCTGCAGTGCATCTTGTAGATGGTACACAATGCTGCTACTGTGTACCGGTGGTGGAGGGAGTGAATGTCGTAGAGGGATTGTTTTGCCCTGAATGGTGTTGAGCTTCTTGAGTGTTGTTGGAGTTGTACTCAACCTGGCAAATGGAGAGTGTTCCATTACACTCCTGACTTGTGACTTGTAGATTCTGGACAAACTTTGGGGGAGGTCAGAAGGTGACTTACTCACCGCAGGATTTCTTAGCCTCTGACCTGTTCTTGTAGCCACAGTACATATATGGCTAGTCCAGTCCAGTTTCTAGTCAATGGTAACCCCCAGGATGTTAATGGTGGGGATTCAGTGATGGTAATGTAATTGTGTGTCAAGGGGAGATTATTAGATTTTCTCTTGTTGAAGATAGTCTTTGCCTGGCACCTGTGTTTCATGAATGTTACTCATCATTTATCAGCCTGAACATTGTCCAGGTATTGCTGCATGTGGACTATTTCACTGTCTGAACAGCTGTGATTGTCTCTAAACCTGTGGCTACCCAAGGTCGAAAATTCTGCCAATTGTTGTAAACTTGCCTTTCAAAAGAAAGCATTAGTATTAGCATGGTGAGATGTCTTGAGGATATCTATGTCAGTGTAGAAGAATGTTGATAGTGCATGAAAGATACTAATGGTATGAGAAGGTACGGGAAGTAATAACGCAGACAATACTCGGAGCAGAGTTTGGCAGGAGGAACAGAAGATGATGGAATTGAGTATACTGTAATGTAACTGGAGGTAGGTAATGGCATTTGAAGGGCAGAAATAGTTGGAACAGGTAGTGCAGGGTTAAACAGAAGGGAATGAAGGATGAGTTTGGATGTCTACCTTAGCAAACCTTGTGAGGTCATTAAAGTGGGCGACACGGTAGCACAGTGGTTAGCACTGCTGCTTCACAGCTCCAGGGACCTGGGTTCGGTTCCCAGCTTGGGTCACTGTCTGTGTGGAGTTTGCACATTCTCCTCATGTCTGCGTGGGTTTCCTCCGGGTGCTCCGGTTTCCTCCCACAGTCCAAAGATGCACGGTTAGGTTGATTGGCCATGCTAAAATTGCCCCTTAGAGTCCTAGGTAGGTTAGAGGGATTAGCGGGTAAATATGTAGGGATATGGAGGTAGGGTCTGGGTGGGATTGTGGTCGGTGCAGACTCAATGGGCCAAATGGCCTCTTCCTGCACTGTAGGGTTTCTATGATTCTAAGTTTATTTCAGCACCAGTCAGCCACCAATTATCAATCTTCAGGAGTAGATGATCATTCTCTGTCATGCTTATCTCTTATTGTCTCTGCATTAACTTCTTGCTGATTTAAGGCTGTGTTGATAATTGGAATTGGGGTGCTCCAAATTAACTTTTACCCATTAGGCTAGCATTAAAGGATTAGGCCCCAAAGAACCAGGCGCCCCTCTCCTTCTTCTACCCTGCTGCAGTAGACACAGGCCCTTTGCTTCTCCTTCGATTCCAAGACCATTACCAAGCAGCTGGTGGTGTATTCAAGAAGAATTCTCATCATCAATGTTGGAAATCTTGCTAAGTACCAATCAGTGCTGAGCGAGCATCTTCAGTACAGAGGTACCACAACTTTCTCATTGGTGATAAATTGTTATTAATACCGGCTATAATTCTGTCTGATTCCTGAGCTTGAGCTGAACTGCTGCACATGCAAAACTAAATGATCAAATCAGAACTGAAAAATGCTGTTCGAGTCGAATCACTGTTCTCCAATCAATGAATTAAAAGATATCACAGACAACTTTTGAAGACACTCCAATAAATAGATTAAATCACACAGCGTCACCTGAGCCCACAATGAAAGTAATTTTTTGAAAAGTAAATTATAATGCATTGTCCTTCATGTCAATGCTTAATGGTGAAATATTTCCTGATGTTTATGTATTCTGTTAAAAAAATCATAATAAGCCAGAAAGAATTCAGAATTAATAAAAGCGACATACATCTTGCGAGTTAATGGTGAGCATAGTCAACATGACTAGCTTAAACCACAACTTTTAAAATAGCTAAAAATATATTTGAAATATCAGAATTTGTTCGTGTGGGTACGACTAGTTTAGATGTCTTCATAGAATCCCTACAGTGTAGAAGGAGGCCATTCGGCCCATCGAGTCTGCACCGACAACAATCCCACCTCGGCACTGTCCGCATAATCCCATGTATTTACCCTACTAATCCCCCAGACACTAAGGGGCAATTTGCATGGCCAATCCACCTAACCTGCACATTTTTGGACTGTGGGAGAAAACCAGAGCACCCGGACCAAGCCCACTGTGGTGAACCATCATTGGTTCCCACTAGGTAGTACTGAGCCAGGGTCTGGCCAGTACTACGAGTCTGTATATATGTTGCTGTTGGGGTTAGGGATGGGTTGTTCTACTTGTTGCTGTTGGGGTTAGGGTTAGGCTGTTCTACCTGTATTATAGTTATTATGGTACATCCCAGTCGGGCTCCGCCTCCTGGGAGAGGTATAAAGGTCACTGCTCTGTCTGGGACCCCTCAGTCTGGGATCGTGTACTATACATGGTAGCTTCGTTGTAATAGTAAATAAAAGCCTTTATTTCCTTGAGCATCTCAAGCCTCGTGTGTGATAACGCGCATCACCCACGCAGACACGGGGAGAATGTGCAAACTCCATGCAGACAAATTGGCTCTTGTTTTTACATAGAAATTTGTCGTTTCCGACCAAAAAATTTCTGACAATGTTCCTTTTTAATATTTGTGTTCTTGAGGATTAACATCTTTGCATATTAGCAAGTACTGCTAGGCCAGGCGTGCAGCGGAGCATCGGTGCTGTGCTCCTTGATGTTGTTCCAGTAATCCAGTCTGAACCTCAAACAGGGAGGACAAAACAAAGACTATCAAAATTCTTTTAATTGGAACTCAATATAACCATCTGAAACTAGTGATGTTCCAGTCACACAACCATGATCCAGGATTCCTGAAGTGAAACAGTACAGAAATACAGACATTTTTCTCCCATGCACACTGTTTTGTGCAACAGTGTGGCCCCATATATATATAATGTGGTTATTAAAGCGTCAAATGCAGTTCTACAATCAAACATTTTCTCCGTGTGATCAATAAACATATTTTTGACTAAAAATGCTTAATAGTAATTACCTAAGGAGAAGTAATACTTGTAAATAAATAAGAAGTAGCAGCAAGAAAACTCAATCAACAATGTATGGGCCTGCAGCTCCTCATGAAGCCACATTCCCCATGATTAGCATGTGAAATGAATTGAAGTTTGCTGTCTTTCAGCCATGGCCCAATACTAACCAAGGGAAATGGTTCCTCAGTCACTCACCTAGCATCGTGGTTCCATTGCAAGTGTCAATTACACAAATTAAATTTTACAAAATCCGCAAGCCATGGCCTGAAAATGACATTGGAAATAAGTAAAACTGAAGGAATATGTGGTCAGACAATATGAACTCAGACTATGGGGGCGATTCTCCCAAAAGTGCTGAATTGGTGGGAAAACTGTTCTACATCACGACTGTTTTTTCAGTGCAACTTCTCACTTGAATCTCCCCACTCTGTGCACTGCAGAGGTCACAATCGTGAAGCTCATTAAAAACCCAGGGGGGTCAGGGCCTATTCGCGCCAGAGTTTGACAGTTCTGGAACTCTGCGCTTGCGCAATCGTCCCGATCTGTCAGTTTCCCCGTTTGCTGGGCAGCTCGATTGCTGGTCAGCTCGGGACACCCACAGTGCTGCCCCTCCAGCTCCCTCACGGCCCAATCGCGGCCGCCACAACAATTCTCGGGCCAGCCGTGACCCCCCCCCCCCCTTACCCCGGAGCGCTCCAATGTCCAGCCCCCTGCACCTAGCAATGGTGATCCCCCCACCCCCCCTCATCCTGCCAGACCCTCCCCTAATGACACTCCCCCCCCCCCGCCCCCCCCCCACCACCCCGGGGTCAAACCCTCCCGGGAGGCAAACCCCACCCGGCAGACCAACCCCACCCAGCCTGCCCCAATCACTACCCTCCCTCTAACCCAGACTGATCCCCACGCAGAGTGGCAATGGGACCCCCCACCCACACCTCCACCGATCACCCTAGGCCTCGCCCGCAGTAGGCTCTGCCCCCTTGGCACTACCCGATGTCCGATGGGCAGTGCCAAGGTGCCCGCTGGGCATGGCCAGGGGCCAATGCCCTGGGGGTGAAACCCCCCCTGCCACCCGACCCCCTTCATTCCGGTAAGATCTCTCACTAGTTCCCCGAACTTGGGGAATTGCTCTAAAGCCCGTCGGAATGAAGTACTCCTGGCAGGGTGGGAGATTCACTCAGGACTAGCAAGTTCCTGATAATGAAATGTAAAACATACTTAAACTATATTAAAAAATGATTCAAATCACTTACCTCTCTTCCCACCGGTTTTCAGCGTGGTCTGGACCCTAACTGTTCTCCGGCTCTGGGAGATGCACATGCATTCCTGCACATGCACAAATCCCTGAAAAATTTTGATTTTGATTTGATTTGATTTATTATTGTCACATGTATTAACATACAGTGAAAAGTATTGTTTCTTGCACACTATACAGTCAAAATATACCATTCATAGAGAAGGAAACGAGAGAGTGCAGAATGTAGTGTTACAGTCATAGCTAGGGTGTAGAGAAAGATCAACTTGATGCAGGGTAGGTCCTTTCAAAAGTCTGATGGAAGCAGGGAAGAAACTGTTCTTGAGTTGGTTGGTACTTGACCTCAGACTTTTGTATCTTTTTCCTGAAAGAAGAAGGTGGAAGAGAGAATGTCCAGGGTGCGTGGGGTCCCTAATTATGCTGGCTGCTTTGCCGAGGCAGCAGGAAGTGTAGACAGAGTCAATGGATGGGAGGCTGGTTTGCTTGATGGATTGGGCTACATTTACAACCTTTTGTAGTTTCTTGCGATCTTGGGCAGAGCAGGAGCCATACCAAGCTGTGATACAACCAGAAAGAATGCTTTCTATGATGCATCTGTAAAAGTTGGTGAGAGTCATAGCTGACATGCCAAATTTCCTTAGTCTTCTGAGAAAGTAGAGGCATTGGTGAGCTTTCTTAACTGTAGTGTCAGCATGGGGGGACCAGGACAGGTTGTTGGTGATCTGGACACCTAAAACTTGAAGCTCTCGACCCTTTCTACTTGGTCCCCGTTGATGTAGTCAGGGGCATGTTCTCCTTTGCGCTTCCTGAGGTCGATGACAATCTTCTTCACTTTGTTGACATTGAGGGAGAGATTATTGTTGCCGCACCAGTTCACCAGATTCTCTATCTCAGTTCCTGTACTCTGTCTCATCATTGTTTGAGATCCGACCCACTACGGTGGTGTCGTCAGCAAACTTGAAAATCGAATTGGAGGGGAATTTGGCCGCACAGTCATAGGTGTTTAAGGAGTACAGTATGGGGCTGAGAACACAGCCTTGTGGGGCACTGGTGTTGAGGATGATTGTGGAGGAGGTGTTGTTGCCTATCCTTACTGATTGTGGTCTGTGAGTTAGGAAGTTCAGGATCCAGTTGCAGAGGGAGGTGCCGTCTTCTTGAAGCAGATAGGGACCTCAGATTGTTGTAAAGAGAAGTTGAAGATGTCTGTGAATACTCCCGCCAGCTGATCCGCGCAGGATCTGAGTGCTCGTCTGGGTACCCCATCCGGGCCAGTTGCTTTCCATGGACCGACGACGCGCATCTCCCAGCCCGACCCGCCAGAAAAGTTGCGGGTCGCGATGGGAGAATCGCCTCCTATATTTCATAACTGAACTTTTGATGGAATTTTGTGCACTCATTAAAATGGAAAACAACAGATCAGCACTTTTGGGTCAGTGATGTCACAAGTCACGCTAAAGATGTGCAAGTTCGGTGGATTGGTCATGCTAAATTGCCCCTTAGTGTCAGGGGGTTTAGCAGGATAAATACATGGGGTAACGGAATAGGCCTGGGTGGGATTGTTGTCGGTGCAGACTCGATAGGCCAAATGGCCTCCTTCTGCACTGTCGGGATTCTATGATTCTATTCTAAGTTTCCTCAGTCTAGGGTTATCAATTGAGGACTCACCCCAATTTACTTGTTACTGTGCCTGTCAGTCAAAGGGAGAACAAACCGCTTCCTTCCATTTACTTAGCAGTTGGAATAGTTCTTCCTTTCTACCTGTTTTTAATGCCGTAAGATTTAAGCACAGCCACATGTTAGCACAGTTAAATGATATTGTTATAGTTCCACTGCACCCTCCACTGCCCTCTACACCAACCATGGGCCATTCCATTTTTCCACTGATTCGATTTTACCAAATATCGATTTCAATGGCCAACTTTACTGAGACCACCAACATTTCTGGCACTGGATAAGATATACAGTAGGACAGCATTTGGATCACAGCAGGTCCAGGCGCCTGGAATTGTAAGAGTGATGGTTCTCAGAGAGAGCTGATGGCTTTTCAGAATGCAATGCTTATTGATTGTTTCAGGGAAGAGCCATTCCACAAGTCAGAAGGTAAGTAATTCATATTTGTCAAGTTGAGTTGTTTGCACCAAACGCTGATCATAGAATCATAGAATCCTTACAGTGCAGGAGGAGGGCATTCGGCCCATCGAGTCTGCACTGACAACAATCCCACCCAGGCCCTTATCCCCATCACCCCACATATTTGACTCGCTAATCCCTCGATCCTACGCATCCCGGGACACTAAGGGGCAATTTAGCATGGCGAATGAACCTAACCCACACATCTTTGGACTTTGGACATCTTTTAATGATCATAGAATCATAGAAACCCTACAGTGCAGAAGGAGGCCATTCAGCCCATCGCATCTGCACCGACAACAATCCCACCTAGGCCCTATCCCTGAATCATTAAAAAGTGGTATCCATAATTATTATGAATTGCTTCTTTAAAAACCACATTGCAGAATAGACCCTTAGCATTTCCCCTCAGGCTTGATGCTGAGTGAAGAGCTGAAACTACACTGAAACTAGTTTCAATGGAAGCCCTGAAACCTAGCCCCAATCAGCCCACTGCATTGTACATTCAAATACTGCATTACTCCTAATTGTTTCGGGAAAAAAAACTATGATATACCTGCCAGAAATATTTTTTTTTCTGAGTTTCAATAAACATTTGTTGCTTGAAGCAATTGTATTGTATCTGAGGGTACATATTCATTTTAAATGACTCCCTTTCTTTGTGTGGCTATGCTTTATGTAAGTCTTCACACTGAGTTCAATTTGAAATGAAATATTCATTCAGGGTGTCAGTAAGAAAATAACTTCGGGGAGCTAACTGCCTATTTCCACTTTTCCTATGGAGGCAACTTACATATATTTAGCTTGTCCAATTTCCACCTTTTTCTGTCTTTCTCTCTCTATCAAAGGCGATTCTGCTTGCTACCCCTAGGTACAGCTCCATCAGTAACACAGGCGCTACACTGCGCCCATGTTGTGCTTTCCTCGGGAGCAGCTGAATTTCTCTTTTCCAGGCAATCTGTCAATGGGTATCCGTGGCTACACACTTGCTCTCAATACGGATTATCAGTGACTGATTTCGCTTATTGTTATAAAGCCTTGACAACATGGTGCTCAATCATCCTGCAACAACTTTCTTTTTTTCACTTGACCCTGTTTTACGTGGGCAAGTGAGAACAGTTTGGATTGATCGACTCAAATTAACTGAAACTTATTCCTGGCCATGCATCCATTTATACGCATTGCAATTGGCTACGGCTCGAAAGAAATAAAAGCTCAAAAATGCTTAATGTCAAAATAGGGAGTGTTTCCTTCAGGAAAGGAAATTAAGTATAACGTGAAACAATACAAAACAATGAATCAGATGGTAGATATAGACATAGCCGGGCTGACTCAGTTCCTTTATTTGATTTGAACTGGCAATGTTTGCACTCAGACCTTTTCATTAATGTTACTTTGCCCTTTGTTCAAGCAGTTAGGTTTCTGCATGGGTTTATGAAAATGGATCTGTGCCATTTCACCACTGGGGTTGCATTACTCAGTGTAGTGCCTCAGCACAGAAGGATCAGAACTCGAACCTTTCCCACAACTATATTAAAATATTGTAAAATAACTATTCACTCTTTGGATAGTGGCCTACTTAAGACCACACAGCACCTGAGACACAAATGAATGTTGCCTGAAGCTGTAAAGTTTATTAACTTTCCCTCATTATTGAGGAGTTGATCTCATGCAAGGGAGAATGGGCAAGCTGCATCTTAAAGCTGGATTCAGCCTCCTCTTCCTTAAACCAAAGGGAGAAATTTCAGTTGAAAATAAAACAGGGCAGGGAAGAAGTCTGAGAGCTGAGGAGGAAAAAGGATCACACGTAGATGGGTATGAGGGGACCATAGGGAGGTACAGAACTTTTGAAGGAATGCAGAGATAAAATCAGTGGCTATTTGCAGTATGTCAAGTCTCACGCTGTACTCCGATGGGTTCATGGATGTAATCCATTTGAATGCCATGAATAATTATTAGTGTAAAACTTTTAAAAATAAAGTCCTACCTTCAAGATGAAGTTCGGAATGCACAAAAATCTCAAGGCATTCAGTTAAGATTTGTTCAAGGTGCAGTTCAGCAGTTGGCTTGGTGCAGTTGTCATTTCAATTCTGCACCTTGCTCCCACTCTAGCCTCTCTGACCTTGCCCTGCTGTAGTGGAGCTCATCGCAAGCTCAAGGAACAGCACCTCGTCGATACTAATAAGCCTTCTGGACTCAACATTGAGTTCAAAAATTTGGGGTCATAACCTTTGCTCCCATCTTGATTTGAGTGTATATTTTTTTGTTCGGTGGTTTGGTTTTTATCCTGTTTCTTTCTTAATCCCTTTACTTTGTATTTGGATGGCTGTTATCCAGCCATTCACACCTCAACTAGACGCAACTTTTGTTTCATTACTTTGCTCATTACAAATCTCTTTGGTTTTTGCACCATAAAACCTTTTGTCATTTAATCTCTCTTGCCCTCCAACCTACCACACACCTCCTATTTTGTTCTTTCTCCCCCTTTCCCTTTCACTTGCTCAAAACCTATTTTCAATGGTTCTGATGGAAGGTTATAGATCTGAAACAATGGGACAAATTTTCCCATTCCGCCCACCACGGGAATTGTAAAGGGCGAGGGGCGGACTATGGAAAGACCCATTGACCTTGGGAGGGATTTTCCAGTTTTGGGGGGAGCGCAGTTGGAAAATCTCTTCCATTAACTCTATTTCTCTGCACAGATGCTGCCTGAGCTGCTAAGTATTTCCAGCATTTTCTGTTTTTAGTTCAGACAAGTTGGTGACATAGCTACATCGAAAGGTTCCAGAGGATAACAATGCTTCTGGAGACTCAGGCCTAAATGTTTCTGCTGATGGAAAGCTTCTCCGTTGTTACAAAAATGGCACTGGAGGCCTGAGTGAGGAAGCCCCACCTATGAGCCCAGCTCAGGTGTGGGGGAATGGTCAATGAAATTGGGCGCGTGTGTTTAAGAGGCAGCTGCCCACATAAAATTGCCTCTGCCTGCAGTCTGGTCTGATTTTTGTCGGCTCGGAGTGGTAAGTACAGTACAGATTTGACCTGGTAGGAGCAGGTCTACATTTTGCAGAGTTTCTTGGGGCCCCTTTTGAAAATGCAGCAAAGTTGCAGTAACTGCCACGAAGCTGGGGAAAATCATTTCCAAGTGTCTTATTTTAACCTGCGGGAGTAGGGAGTTCATAGACTCATCGAGGTTCCCAGCATGGAAACAGGCCTTCGACCCAACTTGTCCATGCAGCTCCTTTTTTTTTAGCCACTAAGCTCATCCCAATTGCCCGCGTTTGGCCCATATCCCTCTATACCCATCGTACCTATGTAACTGTCTAAACACTTTTTGAAAGACAAGATTGTACCCGCCTCTACTACTACCTCGGGCAGCTTGTTCCAGACACTCACCACCATCTGTGTGAAATAATTGCTCCTCTGGACCCTTCTGTATCTCTCCCCTCTCACCTTAACCCTATGTCCTCTCGCTTTAGACTCCCCTACCTTTGGGAAAAGATATTGACTATCAATGCCCCTCATTATTTTATAGACCTCTATAAGATCACCCCTCAGCCTCCTACACTCCAGAGTTGGGACAATTGTACCTGACATGCTAATTTATTTGCCCCCTGCTGACTTGGGCACAGAGATAGCAAGAGCAAGAGAGAGCCAGCAAAGGGCGTGTTACACATTGTGCCAAAGGAGAAACAATATGGACATGGCACCTTCACGCATTGGCACCATAGAGGCCAGAGGAGGACACAAGGTAAAGACAGTAAGCATGAAGGAGGAAGGAAGAGGGCCAAGAACCAGATCCTGTTGGTAGGGGTGTACTGGTCTTGGACATCATACCTCAGTATAACAGAAAAACAATGCTGAAGGCAGCTGAGATTAAACTAAAAAATAAGAACATAAGAATTAGGAGCAGGAGTAAGTAAATCAGTCCCATGAGCCGGCTCTGCCATTCAATATGATCATGGCTGATCTTATCTCGGCCTTATCTCCACCTTCATGCCCGTTCCCTATAACCCTTCATCCCACTATCTATCTCCTCCTTAAACCTGTTCAGTGTTCTGGTGTCCACAGTGCTCTGGGGGAGAGAATTCCACAGATTCATGCCCTTTGAATGAAGTAATTCTCTTCAATTCTGTTTTGAATCTGACACCCCTTAGCCTAACACTATGGCCTCTCATTCTAGAATCTCCAACAAGGGAAATATCTGCTCTACATCTACCCTGTTAATCCCCTTTAGTATCTTATATACCTCAGTTAGATCTCCTCTAATTCTTCTAAACTTTAGCGAGTATAGGCCTAAACTGTTCAACCTCTTTTCATAAGAAATAGTTATCGTCATGCATGGTGTGGCATAACAACATCGTTTACCACAGTCCATCAACCTTCATGCCCTAAAGCCCTTCCTTTCTCTCAATGTCCTGGTAGTTTGCGACCATGGTAAGGTTTTTCTGAACATTTGTGCAAGGTTCCCTGCTAGTTGCCAAAGCTCCTTCATACTGAAGAGTTCCCACCTCCTTCATCCACCTTCACAAATTCATGGTTGGCTTCTGACGAACAAGGGGGTACTACTTAAGGAAGTGGTAATGACTCCATATAGGCAGCCATAACTGAGCCTGATTGTAAATACAGCAGCCATGTGGTCACACAGAGTACAATTGAATAGGCTATTGGCATTCTCCAAATGCTCTTCAGGTGCTTTGACCACTGAGGTGGAGCTATATGCAGTAGCATTGTACAAGTCTATCCAGGATTGCAATAGTGTGCTTCATGCTGCATGGCATTACACAGCTGGGGACCTACAACTGGAAAAGGAAGATGTCACAGCCAGAGCTCCAACATCTGAGGAGGGGAATGAAGAGGAAGATGAACAAGAGGCAGAAGTTCCTGTCCATTCTCAGGAGGGTGAGGAGGGTGGCAATGCCTGAGTAGCACAGTGGCATGGCCATGTAGCTGAGGCTGATTCTGTGCTGGAGGGTGGCCATCACCAGATGCATCCTGGTACCAAACAAATTCACAGAGGGTTCTTAGGTCTAACGCTTGCTGTCAGCCATTCCCTGGTGAGCAGCTTCCACATCATGAACCTTTTATATGGAAGCCACAGTTACTCAGGGAAATGCCCATTCAAAACAGGAGAGGAAAAACAACATCAATGGGTTTGGTTTATAACATAAAAATGACCCTATCCATCATAATCACATCGACATATGGTCAACATAGAGCGCAAGCACCTCGGGAGAAGTTATTCACAACCTGAACCCTTCACCTTACCAGTAATGGCTGTCAATGAGTTGTCAAAGCTGCCACTTTGTGCTTACTCAAACTGAATCCACAATGCTGAGAGTGTCAGGAGGAATTATCACGGCACACCCAATACTTGCTGATGTGATTAAATTTGCCAACATACATGCAGATAATGCAAATTGTACAGGGTGAAGCCACAACCATGCAAGACCAGCACTTTGAATGACCTGGAGTATTAACCATTCACCCCATGGTCCAGTTTCAGGACTGGGTGGCATCTGCAACATGCAATGCTGCTATAAATCTCGGCTCCCCACAAACCACTGCCACCTGGAATACAAAGGCATCCAAAGTATTAGTGATACTAATAATTGAGTAATCTTCCCTGGAACATACACATTGGGCCCGATTTTACCATCGCATTGCGCCCGGTTTCGGGCATGAAAACTTGGTAATGTCGGGTGTGAGGCGAGTAGTGCGATCCGCTCCCGCCTCCGCGCCAGTTCCCCCTTTACCAAGGCCCGGAAATGACCATGATCGGGACTGCGCCTGAAATGGGCGCGACGGCCATTTAAATGCATTTGCATGCATTTGAATTGACTTAATGGGCTGCACACCCAACTTTACCAGCACTTCCCCCTTTACCACCGCGTTCGCCCATCCAGAATCAGCACGAAACAGACATGCTCCATAGAAGTCCGAATCGGGAGCTCCAGTTAGTGCGTAGCATCCGACGGCTTTCTGCTTGAGAGTGGTGGGGAGGGTGGGGTGAGGGGGGGAAGAGGGGTCCACTGCCACTCTGCCTGAGATCAGTGGTGGGGGAGGGGAGTCCGCTGCCACTCTGCCTGAGATCAGTAGGGGAGAAGGTGGGTCCACTGCCACTCTGCCTGAGGTCTGTTGAGGGGAAGGCGGGTCTGCTGCCATTCTGCCTGAGATCGGTGGCGGGGGGGGTGGGGGGCGGGGGGGGTGGCAGGGGGAGGGGGTCCGATGCCACTCTGCTTGAGGTCGGTGGGGGGGGCAAGGGGGGTCCACTGCCACTCTGCCTGAGATTAGTGGAGGGAAAGGGGGGTCTGCTGCCACTCTGCCTGACATCAGTGGGGGGGAAGGGGGGAGAGGGACCTGTGATTGGTCTGGGTGGCGGGGGTGGGGGGGGGGCTGTTGGGAGGATAAGGGGGTCAGTAATGTTGTGGGGATGGAGCAATGTCTGTGGGGGCCAGGGGGAGGCATTATCCGGCCCGGGAGGGATGTGGCAGGTGAGCAGCATTCTATTTTTTTAAATCTGCGCTTGCGCAGTTGGAGGCGCCGATTGGAGCTGTAGGATTTTGGGCACGTTAACACCCGCCCACAGGCTTGTACAGCATGATTCAGAATCACTGATATTTTTGCAGGCAGAGTGTGTATGGGGCGCCTCAGAACGGGCCCAGAAGTCGGATCTGAAACACTCTCAGTTTCAAGTCTGCCCAGCACTTAGAATCAAAATGGTAAAATAGGGCCCATTGTATCTTGACATGCAGATCTCACAGAGACAAAGTTGTGGTGTCAGAGTTCTCACAAACTCCCAAACAACTCATCAACCTAACTCTCCAGGCACCACCTGCCCAAATGTGGTAGCATTTTCAGATTGCACATTGGACTTATCAACCATCTCAGAGCCCATTGAACTGGAATGGAAATAAGTCACATTGACCCTGAAGGACTGCCGAAGAAGGAAAGGTGTGATCTCTGCTCTTGACTCTCATCAGAGGCGCGAGCTGCAGCTCCATAAGGTGGTCCCAATGCCATGGCGAAAGCTGGCAAGAGGAAAGGCAGCTGAAAGTGACTGAAGTTCTCGACTGCCCAGTGTCTTCATTTTCCCGAATGGTGGGGATATGATTCTGACCGTGGCCATTTTATAAATTACTTAGTCGATTAATGGGATTGTTTTTAAACCAAAATAAAATTTCATCGCAGGGTTTTTGAGAAGAGTTTTGAATGGGGATTGTGTCACAATACAATCCAGACACTCGCAAAGCAGAAAGCGATCTAGGCAGGTCCCTTGATAGCCTCATTAGCGATACAAACAGATATAAAGTCTTCAGTTGTCAGTGATGAAAGTTTTATTATTCAAGGCAAACTAAATAAGCTAATTATCTAAATAATTCTGCATGATATAAGCAATCTAACAAGCAAAAACAGTTAATGCAATCTCTATTCTGAGAATCTATAGAAGAATCATACTGATTGACCCTAACCTCTGCCACTAATGATTAGGGTGATGAGGGCTGGAGTACAATATTAGTGGCCCCACTTTCTTTTCTTGTTTACACTAATGCCTAATCTTTGACTTTTTTTGATCCTAATTTCTCATCAAAATAATAATATTTTAGATGCAATGTTATAGCAGAAAGTGAAAGATAATGAATTATAAAGGTAGGGACTGCATTTGATGATCTCAGTGAGTGCTGAGGGGTCAGATGATATCCAAGCCTCAGAGATCCAGTATCCAATTGTTTTAATTTGGAATGGAGGAGATTCCTATACTTCCCTCGGGCTTTCAATTTCCAACACGAGAAAGCGTTCCATTTTAATTTTTTTTTGGGTCCTCCAGCAAGCCGAGTTAAAATGCATTTTTCCTAGTTTTCATTGGCTTCTGGAGCCTGCGGTTTATGAGTCTGCCACCAGTTCTACAAAAACATCTTGACAGCACTTATACCCTGTAGTTGCCTGTTGGAGGCTGGTCTTCAAGAATCGGAATTAAAAGTGGAACAGTTTGAATATCGCGGATTGAGTTTTGTTGGTGTGCCAGAAGTCCTGATGCCAGGTCAAAAAAGCAGGGGGGTAGCCCTGGTTGCTATGGGGACCCCCCCCCCAACCATATTTATCAGTGCTCAGGCAATGAACAGCCTGGCGGAAGTGTTGCCGGCCAATCAGAGAGCTGGCAACTCCTCATTCATTCCTCACAGCGACACCCAGAGCGGAGGCCACTGCTGGGACTGCAACTGCCAGAAATGGACGTCAAACTCCCACAAGTTGAGGGTCGCAAGAGGCCAATCAGCAAGGCCCTGGTGAGGGGTGGAGTGCTGCTAAGGGAAGAGGGAAGCGTTTCTGTGGGAACAGCCCTTGTCACCAGCATCCCCCTCTTCATCCTGCCACTCCCGTGTTCCTGGGAGTGCCCAATTAGGAGGACTAAATCCAGCCCGCAGGGACGCTGTCAGGTTTTACTGGATGGTCTCATTATCTGGCAGGGGAAACACCACCCCCCACCTTTACTTGCCATTTTATGAACCCCCCCCCCGGCGCCCGCACCACCTCCCAGTCCATCCTTAAAGAGTTGATAAAATTCAGCCTGATTAATCAGATTCCAATAAAGAGTGACATACTCCAACAGGTGAAAAACTGAAACAGAAAAGGCACGAAACACTGACCAGATCAGGCGGTATCAGTGCAGAGAACAAACAGACCAACATTTTGGGTTGGACACTTTGTCAGGAGGAACATTTGAAAATGGAATAAGTACATTAATAGAGTGGGTCCAAGCAACACAAACTGGGCACGATTCTCAGGGACTGTTCGCCACAGGCGCAGATCCCATTATGGCCACTAACTCTTGCCAGAGGGCCAAACCGGGGTGGCAGCGGCGAGATCTCAGTTTGAGATGTCCCCCTCCACCGCACCCCCCCCCCACCAGTGAGGTAATCAGATTCACGCCCAAAGGGGCCATGAAGCTGATGTTCATGAAGTTGACTGTATTTAAATATCATTACATGGCTTAACACCATTGTTTCTGGGAGCACTAAATGTTTCCCCTGCTGACATAATGTCATGCCAGTCAGATTGACTTCTGGTTTTCAAAACATAATCCAATCCGAATGACCATGCTGAGGCTGTGGAGGTAAGTATAGCACCTAGGCGGTGAGGGATGTGACAGGGCAGCACCCTGGCACTGCCCCCTTGCACACTGACAGTGCCAACCTGGTTAGCACTGCCAAGCCAGGCTCTCTGTGCAGTTCCATTGGGCATTCCCTTATGTGTGGGGGGCATTGCCCACATCCAGGAGGGGTCCCGATATTCTGTGGGGGGTCCCGATGTCTGTGTGGGGGGCCTTTAGCTTTACTTTGAGATTGGAACACCCTTTAAAAATGGTGCCCTGATCTCTGAATCCTAGGTTTGCTGGTATGCGTAGGCCCCACACTCCCAGCTGGTTGTGTGATCCTCACCAGCACTTTGAAATTGTACAGAGTGCTCTTTCATCAGGCTGGAAAAGGCCGCTGTGAAACCAATGAATTTTACACAGCTTATCTCATCTGCTCCAGCACTCTGTGCAATTTTTGTAAAATTCCACTCACTGTTGGACCACATATTTAACTTTCATTGTGGTGTATTGTGGCACAGTGGGCAGCATCACTGCCTTTGAAGTTGAAGCTTCAGGTTTTATTCTCATTCCAGGACTTGATGACCAAGGAAGATGAATTTCAAGTCAACTTGCAAATCCTACCAACACAACAGTAAGAGAAGGTGGGATTCCTGGTCAGCTACATGATGGAATGAAAATTGGAGCCCATACTATCACCATTCATAGCTCCGGAATACAACATGCATGTAAAAGTACATGTTACCACAACAAATCGGACTTATTGGTGGATTGGAAGGGAGGGATGTTGTTGTCGGTGCCAAAGGGCATGGGGTTTGATTCCCTGTTCCCGCTAGGGTGGATTTTGCACAACCTCTTTGCCCTACCTGTGGTGAAGATTACCTGACTGTGTACCTCATTGTGGCTTGGACCTCCCTTTCGGCAGAGAACTGAAAAAGAAGTGTTGGAATACGGTTTGCTATATTGTGCATTCCTGCTACTTCTGGAGAAAAAACGCCCAGGAAGTAGGAGAACCAGTACAGCAGCTCCTGAAAACATTTTATGTTCCAGCCATGCAAATTATGCTGGGGAGTCACTGCAACTCAAGCAGAAAATCTAAACCTACAACTCCAACACAAGGAGAGTGTTGAATACCTTCCTGTTTCAGTCTATTGGCTTATGTAGGCATGGTTTAGAATTTTAAGATGAATTATCTGTAATCTTATGTTGCAGACAAGTCTCCTGACATCACCATTGCTATTTAACACATCACACACTGCCTTAATAATCCGAGAGAGGACTGATAATCTCTCCTGAGAGGCCATTGGCTACATTGGGGTCAGAAGAGGGAAAAACATTTTCATTAAACTCTTCCCGATTCAAGGCAACCCTCCAATATTCTGACCACAGCAGGCACCGTTGAAGCACCCTTGTTGGTGTGTTGCACCTGACTATATAATGACCCCTGACCTCACAATTTACCTAGGCTTTTGGGCATGGATGAATGGATTTCTGCTGCTTTGCTTTGATGCTGGAGTACCCAAGCCAACGATTTCTTTTCCCCCAACCCCTGGGATTTCAGCGTCAGGAGTCTCTGAGAGCCTGTTAATGCAGTAAATGCGTTAACAAAATGAAGCTGTGATAATAGAGGTACACCAGCCTGAATTTGAGGTTGTAAGGCTAGGATAATGCTGGATGAATTCTGCCCCTTATGTGCTACTTAACTCTGAAAGCCATAAAAATAATTGTTGAGAGCCACCACAATGCACACACTCCTACAATGCCAGTACACTCATTCAGCTGTAATAAATTCAGGTGTCCAGATACTTTTGATTGAATTTAACCATGCATAATGCTATAAACTACATGCTGGTGTTTAAACTGCTTACTACATTATAGGCTAGAACAGGCTTGTCCAACACAACATTTTCACGATCATCTTCTCATTCAGAGGCTGCAACATTTGGGAAGTATAACAATAAAGTTTCCAGTATATATTCATCATCCACAACCCCCCCTCCCACCCACCCCCCCAAACGCCCTCACAGACAGATAGTTGCACTCTCGCAGCCTTCCTCACCTTGCAGCCTCTCTTGCACCAATACCCCCTCCCTACCACCACCCCCACAGCCACACAGCTGCTCTCACAGTCTCATGGTGTTGGCCGAGGTTCAGGCAATGTGGAGATTATTGCGGTATCTCCACAATCTCATCATAGGTTCTCGAGTCTGGTTTTTCTGGCTGCACCAGACTTCACAGGAGGTTTAATGATTTCCCCCCATGATGCTCAGGATGGTTGGGATTATTATGTCTGCTGCAATTTTGTTTGGTTGGACAATGCATTTGAATATTTCAGTGTATGTGCTCCACTGCTCAGTGTTCTCATCATATGGTCCCACGGTACCAAAAACTCTTTCCATTTTTACTATGGCAAGGCTTGCATAAGCACAATATGCCACGAAGTTTTTAGCACTACCTTTTTTATTTTTCTTTCAAACAAGGTAACCCTGATCTCAGCCTGTTTCTTTCTGGGTTTTTCAAAACCCCCAGCTCTAAATAAATATTTCAGGATATTATTTTACTCACAATACTCTGTGTACTGATCCATGTCTTTTGAGCAGAGTACATGGCAAGCTTCTTTTCAATATTGTTTTCTTCAAAATGTTTGTTTAATTTTCGGTTCCTTCAATGGCTGTGACCATGATTCGGCACTCCAGCTTTGGTGTAGCGGTGTTTTTATCTTCTTAATCCTTTTCAGATGTCTGCAGTACGGGTTGACGATTTTTCTGTTTTTATTATTTCTCCGAGTGTCTGCCAGTGTGGTTCTGACCTCCTCCTCACCAGTTCTCTTTGTGGTATTTTTAAAAGATGGGTTTGTAGACCACAAAGGTACAAACAAACAAGGGTTTATTGAAAAGATGTTGACTCTACAGGCTGTTGGGATAGACTGTCCAAATGTCCAAGGACATCATCAATACATCATGTAATCAGACTCTGAAAGCGACCTCATGGAATAGAATCCCTACAGTACAGAAGAAGGCCATTTGGCCCATCACATCTGTACCAACCACAATCTCACCCAGGCCTTTTTCCCATAACCCCACACATTTATCCTGCTAATCCCGCTGAAATCCCTAGGGGATTTTTGCAGTAACTTCATTGCAGTGTTAATGTAAACCTACTTGTGACACTAATAAATAAGCTAAAAATAAACTGAAACTAGGGTCAATTTAGCATGGCCAATCAACCTAACCACACATCTTTGGAGCACCCAGAGGGAACCCACACAGAGAAAGTGCAAACTCCACACAGACAGTGACTAAGGCCAGAATTGAACCTGGGTATCTGGCGCTGTGAGGCAGCAGTGGCTAACCACTGTGCCACCGTGCCACCCTGTGACCTTGTTCTAACTAGGACCAAACATGAATACACAACACCCTTGGCAGACAGGGCTTTCTTCTCGAAGTGCAAGATCAGAAAATCTCCTAATCTCTTTAAAGTATGTTTCAATCCAACTTTGGCAAGATTAAAGTGTAGATTTTATGAATTTGCACTTCTGGCAAGGAGATTAAAATGGAAAAATCCTGCAGAGTGTGTTGATCTCCATAACTGAACTTTTGATATACATCCCAGCACACAAACCTTCACATCAGAGTGTAAATTATTAAAACCTACCCTTAAAATTAATTAGTATGGTGTAACAATAAAACCCACACCCATATTGGAATTTGACAAGAGTCTGCATCATGCATTATGCAACGTTAACATGATTTGCTTTGTACAGCTGCTACTAATTGTTGCATACTTACAGTCAAGTAATTTTTCCTACATTACAAAAGTGACTACACTTCAAAAGTACTTAATTGGCTGTAAGGTGCTTTGGGACATACTAAGATTGTGGAAGGTGCTGTATAAATGAAGTTCCTTATTCTTTCTCGCTGCAGTCTTTGGAAAATATGATGATTCGTGTGTGACAGAATGGATAGATCCTACCATCCAACAGAGAATGCACCATCCTACCATCCAACAGAGAATGCACCATCCTACCATCCAACAGAGAATGCACCATCCTACCATCCAACAGGGCGGCACGGTAGCACAGTGGTTAGCACTGCTGCTTCACAGCTCCAGGGACCTGGGTTCGATTCCCGTCTTGGGTCACTGTCTGTGTGGAGTTTGCACATTCTCTTCGTGTCTGCGTGGGTTTCCTCGGGTGCTCCAGTTTCCTCCCACAGTCCAAAGATGTGCGGGTTAAGTTGATTGGCTATGCTAAAATTGCCCTTAGTGTCCTGGGATGCGTAGGTTAGAGGGATTAGTGGGTGGATATGGGGGCAGGGCCTGGGTGGGATTGTGGTCGGTGCAGACTCGATGGGCCGAATGGCCTTTCTCTGTGCTGTAGGGTTTCTAAGATTCT
Source organism: Mustelus asterias (assembly GCF_964213995.1). Taxonomy (NCBI): domain Eukaryota; kingdom Metazoa; phylum Chordata; class Chondrichthyes; order Carcharhiniformes; family Triakidae; genus Mustelus; species Mustelus asterias. The sequence continues at coordinate 59,415,025 of NC_135807.1, read as the reverse complement.
AAGAGAAGGAAGAGGTCATGAGGGTGTGCCAATAGGTCAGACTTGCTTTGTTTGAGCAGTTAACTTGGAATTCCAGTCTTGCTGAATGCCTTTCCGCTTGCTAAGGAACCAATGGGCTTTTCAATCACAAGTGTTGAGGGTTCTTTTCTAACTCAGCCATGACAGGAAGTGATAGGAGAGTGTCAAATGGATTGGGAGATCACGGGAGTACAGTTCACAGTAAGGTTTTATCCAGTGGGACATCTTTTTACTTCTGTAGGTAAGTAGTTCAGCATTTGCTGATTTCAGGAGGGCAGTGACAGTAGCACCAGGAGTCCTTTTGATCCTATCATACATACCAATGGATTTCTGTTGCCGAAGGTGATTTGGATTTCTTGCCATAGGTTGATGCAGTGTTTAATTGCACAATTGTCTCAACTGCTCAGGCATGGAAAGTTTCAACTACTGCCACAACTCAATGACCTCCTCCTCTGTAACGGAAGAGGATCCATTCCACAGAATATGAGTGATGTGAAAATCATCACCCTATACAAAAACAAAGGTGACAGAGGGGATCGCAACAACTGCAGGGGCATCTCACTGGGAAGCCATCACAAGGTTCATTTTCAAAGACCCCATCCACTGCAGATCGAGTATATCCAGAAGCACAGTGCAGTTTCTGTACTGGCAGGTTTCCAGTGGACTTGACCTCCTCCATACACCAGCAACAAGAGAACTATAGGGGACAGAATATACTTTGTTACCTTACTCCCATAGGCCTCACTAAAGCAATCATCACTGTCAGCTGATCAGGCCTCAAGATTTGGGGGAAAATTGATACCCCAGCAAAGCTCCTCAGACTGAGACTCCTCTGCCTCATCCGCTCCTTTCCTAGCAGCATGTACTGTACTGTATAATTTGGCAACAACACCACTGTTTCAGGGTGAAGGCTGGAGTGAAATAGATGGTGGTGTAATGGTAATATCACTAGACCAGTAATCCAGAGACCCAGGGTAATGCTCTAGGAACCTGGGGTCAAATCACAACAGATGGCGAAATTTTAATTCAATAAAAAAAATGGAATTAAAAGTGTAACCGTGAAGCCATTATTGATTATTGTAAAAACCCACCTGCTTCACTAATGTCTTTTACAAAAGGAAATCTGCTGTCCTTACCAGGTCTGACCTACACGTGAGTCCAGACCCACATCAATGTGGTTGACCCTGAAATGCCCTCTGAACAAGGGCAATTAGGAATGGGCAAAAGATGCAAGCCTAGCCAGCAATGCCCGCATCCCATGAATAAATAGAAAAAAAATGCCTATGTCCTAGTTCCAATTTGTATGATTATCTTCTTTTGCAGCTCTTACCTTTGCCTTCCCTGCAGATATGGAAGCAGTCAACCTGGATACCAGGTCAGCTAACTCGACAATCTGTCACGACTGAAAACAAAAACTAAAATGTAGAAGCTCTTGCTCAGGGAATTCCTCTACAATGATGGCACCACACTAGTCACTCAAACTGAAACTCAGCTTCATGGATTATCTCTCCAATTCCTGTAACCTATTCACCCTGACTATAAACATGAAGAAAACCGTGGTTATTGGACAGAGTGTCACATCTTCGCCCTTGATCACACTAAATACCCCCTTGAAAGTGGTTTGAGAATTCTGAAACATTGCTGTCTAAAACTTGGTGACGGAAAAGCCATTCCTTGATGCAGAACTCGACACAGGGATAGAGAAAGCAGTTATCACCTTTGGCTGACTCACAAAACGTGCATGGAATAATGTCAAGCTGACTATTAGGACCAAGGTGCGGGTTAATGAGGCCTGTGTTCTCAGCACCTTGTTGCACAGCTGTGAAACACGGAAAACTTCCAGCTAACAAGGAAGGAAGCTCAACAACTTTCATCTTCACTGTGTGTGGCACATACTGGGCATCTCATAAAAAGACAAAATCACAAATGTGGCAGTCCTCTTAAAGTCTAAACTCTCAAGTATGTTGCCACTCATCGAGCAGAGGCAATTTCACTGGATCTAGCAGACAATTTTCTGTTTGGTGAGGTTGCAGAACTAGGTGGCCAGTAGGCCACCCAAAGTTCCACTTCAAAAATGCTTGCACGCGAGACATGAGGGCCCTAAACGTTGATTTTCAAACCTGGGAGACACTTGCATATGACAGAAAAAATTGGCAACATTGCATTGGGCCGGCTTGTACAACCATAAAGATCAGTGACCACAGTGTCATGGCAACAAGCGCCAATCCCAAAAACAACTATGCACGACAGCGCCTAATAACCACTGATGAAGCATCATACGACTCAAACCGTTAACTCTGCTTCTCTCTCCACAGTTGCTGCCAAACCTGCTGGGTTTTTCCAGCACTTTTGGTTTTTAAACCACTTGACATGTGGTACTTGTGGCAGAACCTGCTTCTCATGGATTGGTCCAGTCAGCCACCAGCAAACGTGCACCGAGTGAAGCTATGGCAACAGATTTGATTTTTCTGGATGTCCACCGTATTACCCTGATGGAAGGGTGCTAATTAGACAAATGGCTTTCTTTCTCTATAGATATGTGAGATGAGAGCAGCTCTTTGAAAAGAAATAAATTCTGCTTTTGCATTGAATGTGATCATTAACACTTCAAAGTAGTGTTTCCCACAGTTCTGACATCATGTGAAAATCTACTGGGGTACAGATTTATAAATTAGTGCCTCCGCCGAAGACCCTTGTGCAACAGAAATGCATATCAAGAATTCACAGTCCAACGTCCAAATATGTGCAGGTTGGTTGGTTGGCCATGCTAAATTGACCCTAGTGTCAGGGGATCAGCAGAGGTAAATATGTAAGGTTACGGGAATAGGGCCTGGGTGGGATTGTGGTTGGTGCAGACTCAATGGGCCGAATGGCCTCCTTCTGCACTGTCAGGATTCTATGATTCGATTACTCTATGAAAGCCAACAAGCTCCCATTACTGATAATAAGGAAAATCTCTTACGCCAATATTGGTTGACACCAGACTGCTTTCTTGGGGCTCATTTTAAATTATTGCACAATATCAAAGTCTACTCCAGTCTGGCAAAGTGTTATTTTTACATCTACCAAAGGAGCATATGGTGGGCAGCCTGTACTATTTCCAGTTCAAGTGTAACAACGTATCTAGGTTCATACAATCCTGATTCCTGCTTTAAGGACAGATAACAAGCATTGGGAAACAACTCTACAGGTAAATTGTTGGCCGTAACAAGACATTAAATGTTCCACTGCTGAGGATCTTTCAAAGAGAGTTAAATAATTAAGTTGATTTAAGATCATGTTCACTGACCCTAAAAGTGTGAAAGACTATTTTGCTACTAACATTTTCTTTTGAGAAAGGAAGACTTCAATTCCTATTGTGCTTTTCACAGCCACCAAATATCTCAAAGTGCTTTACAGCAAATTAAGAGCTTTTGAAGTGTCATCATTGTTGCCATGTGGGAAATGCGGCTGCCAATTTGCTCACAGCAACCTCCCAAGCAATGTGATAATGATCAGAAAATCTGTGATGAGGGATCAATATTAGCCAGGATATTGAGAATAACTCCCCTACTCCTCTTTGAAATAGTGATCTTTTATGTCCACCAGAGAGGACAGAGACTTGGTTCAACATTTCATCTGAAAGATGGCACCTCCAACAATGCAGCAGTCCCTCAGTACTGCACTGGAGTGTCAGCTTTGATTTTTGTGCTCATAGGTTGATTGTAGGAATTCATGTCCCTGAAGCAACGCTTCAGGTGATAATAGTGTACATTGGGGATATGGACATTGAGTTGAGGACAACCTGAGTGATTTATCATTCATTAGATTTTGATGGATAGAAAATTGTCAAGAATCAATAGACACTGCACCTGAACCCTCCTTCTGTATTCCCAATAATGTGAAGTTCTCTAACAGGAGTGATAACTTATAAAATTTAAACACATATTTCACAATTTTGTGATTGGGACTATGAAAGCCTTGAAAAATCCCAGACCAGAGGCCTGATCGGAGTTTCCACCTCTGGTCCAAGTCAATTTTGTTATGGCTGAATAAAGGAGCATCATTCAAAAACAGGCACAAAAGTCCAGGATAAGTGCTTAAACCGAAAGAATGGCAGCCCCCCACCACAAATTTCCCTGGATGCAGCTGTTTCAACAGAGTAATGGATGTTGAAGCTTTCAGCCAAGAATGCATAATGGGGCTTTGCTGAGAGCCCAGACATGAGAATGTTGAATCAGCTGTGCCTCAAAGAAAACATTGTTTGATTGACAGTTCTTGCTCTCTGATCTATTCTGTTCATTGCACAATGTTTATTTACACAAAATAATGAGATTTGAAGTGATTCCAATTTCCACTATTTATGCTTTGAAAGGTTTGACATTTTCATTGGGTTGTAGTGAAAAGGGATTATTTGAGGAAGTGGCAAGTTATGAATGAATTTATTTAAAGCAACTTAAACAAATCCTATTGTCATTATAAGATGTGGAGATGCCGGCGTTGGACTGGGGTAAACACAGTAAGAAGTTTAACAACACCAGGTTAAAGTCCAACAGGTTTATTTGGTAGCAAAAGCCACACAAGCGTTCGGAGCTCTAAGCCCCTTCTTCAGCCTCTGATATTTGGGTAAGCGTTCTCCAAGGCGGCCTTTGCGACACACGACAGCGCAGAGTCGCTGAGCAGAAACCGATAGCCAAGTTCCGCACACACGAGGACAGCCTCAACCGGGATATTGGGTTCATGTCACACTATCTGTAACCCCCACAGTTGCGTGGACCTGCAGAGTTTCACTGGCTGTCTTGTCTGGAGACAATACACATCTTTTTAGCCTGTCTTGATGCTCTCTCCATTCACATTGTTTTGTTTCTTAAAGACTTGATTAGTTGTAAGTATTCGCATTCCAACCATTATTCATGTAAATTGAGTCTGTGTCTTTATAAGCTCTGTTTGTGAACAGAATTCCCACTCACCTGAAGAAGGGGCTTAGAGCTCCGAAAGCTTGTGTGGCTTTTGCTACCAAATAAACCTGTTGGACTTTAACCTGATGTTGTTAAACTTCTTACTGTCATTATAAGATGCATTGGTCAATACAGAATTCATAGTACGTTAATGGAAATTGAAGTATAATAGATTGGCATGAAAGGTATGAGGGGCTGTGGGGGTGGGTGGAGGAGCATAACTTCATATGGATGCTATCTGTGGCCAAGCGGATGGGTGGGGACATAAGATGGCATGGATTTGATTTGATTTGACTTGAACTATTATTGTCACATGTATTAGCATACAGTGAAAAGTATTGTTTCTTGCACGCTATATAGACAAGGCATACCGTTCATAGAGAAGGAAAGGAGAGGATGCAGAATGTAGTGTCATAGTCATAGCTAGGGTGTACAGGAAGATCAACTTAATGCGAGGTAGTCTGACGGTAGCAGGGAGGAAGCTGTTCTTGAGTCGGTTGGTATGTGACCTCAGACATTTGTATCTTTTTCCCGACAGAAGAAGGTGGAAGAGAGAATGTCCGGGGTGTGTCGGGTCCTTAATTATGCTGGCTGCTTTGCCGAGGCAGCGGGAAGTGTAGACAGAGTCAATGGATGGGAGGCTGGTTTGCATGATGGACTGGGCATAGGAAGGAAGTGAGCGAGGATTAGGGGCAGTGAGGGTTAGGGAGCTGTACTTTGTTTTCCGCTCATTATTCCAAAGTCCCACGACACTGAGGCAAGCCTTTTAAACATGGACTGCTTTGGCACTCGGCAGGCTTTGGCTCCTGCTCCCTGCTTTGAAGATGAAAATCCAGCCCTATATCTCCATTTCTTCACTATCACTGAACAAAAACCCTGGCACCCACTCCTTAACAGCACTGTGAACATACCAACACAGTAGACTGCAGCAGTTCAAGAAGGTGTTTTGCCACCAGCTTCTCAAAGGCAATTAAGGATTTGCAATAAATTCTGGCTTTGCTAGTCACACGCACATCCTATGAACGAATAGAACAAAATATATTTCCAAAATATCTAGTTATTCTGACTAATCAATCTTCCACTGTAAGATTTGAGATTTAAGATTTAAAGGACTTCCTGATACTTCTCATGCTGGCTCCTATTTTCCAGTAATCTCTCGAGATTGGTATCACCGTAAAGCGCTGTGATCATTTTTGCTGCATTAAAATTTTATACAATTGCACATAGTAGTTATTGTTAATGATTTTGGTGCTTAAGATACAGGATAAAGAGGGAAAGTTAATCCAGTGGACTAAACCATTGTCTTATGCCTATATTCACCCTTGATTTCCAGTATCACTATAACTATTATTATAAAATTGTCTCTAAAAATCAAACTAAGCATTTCAACAAATAATTGTTGAATAAATAAAATAAAACTAAGAAAACAAATAATTGGGGGAGGCGATGGCCCAGTGGTATTATCGCTAGACCATTAATCCAGAAACTCAGCAAATGTTCTGGGGACCTGGGTTCGAATCCCACCACAGCAGATGGTGGAATTTGAATTCAATAAAAAATATCTGGAATTAAGAATCTACTGATGGCCATGAAACCATTGTTGATTGTCGGAAAACCCATCTGGTTCACTAATGTCCTTTAGGGAAGGAAATCTGCCATCCTTACTTGGTCTGGCCTATATGTGACTCAAAGCCACAGCAATGTGGTTGACTCTCAACTGCCCTCTGAAATGGCCTAGCAAGCCACTCACCATCACCTTCTTAAGGGCAACTAAGGATGGGCAATACATGCTTCCTTGTGACTCAAATTAATTAAAAAAAACAAATGCATAATTAATTGTCACATTCTGAACCTTGAATAAAAATAAACAACAGGCCCATCAATGTTTCTAATATATGTTAATGCTGGTCAGGTCATTGACGATCATCTTTCTTTTTCTGTTACTAATTGGACTATTTTCCAGTACCACCATTTTATCCAAGATTTATATTTTTGTTTTCTGATTCACAGTTGCCATATGGAGGACAATGCATCAAGGTTTGGAAATCTATGACTTTCCTGGCAATATCACAAGATAATTTCTCCAAGTGTATCTGTGTACCCAACAATCACCAAGGTCAAATTAGCAAAGTGTCAGACTTTGCACAGAGTCTCTGGACTCTGTCATTATGCCACCTAACCTAGAAAAACAATCTTTAAGCACCATTTTTTTGTTTAATTTTGACCTCATATACAGCACATCATTTTTAAAATAAAAAATCCACTCTTTGGCCCAGGCTTAACGATCTTCAGCTGATGAGGTGTGCTGTTCAGCTTCACTGACCCATTTACTGCAAGCTTGATGTCCTTGGTTTATGTGCTTCAGCTTACGAGAAATTACAGTTACTTTCAAGTCGGCAGTTTTTAGCACTGAACGTGCCTCCGTTGGTGTAGGTTAGGTGCAGAAGATCAGCCCTTACTTCAGTTACTGAGAAACACTAATTCCCACTGGGAGAGACATGACCTATTCTAGTGCAGTCTTTAGGTGGAGATTAGACAGCAGGGTTTCTGATCAACTGAGCTGGTGTTTTGGGCACAGATCAAGCAGAGGATTGGAAACTTAACCGAGTAAGTCTTTGGCAAGTTCCTCATTTAATTCCTTCTGCTCAATTATAGAAATTCCTTCTTGGAAATATTTATTTTTGGAAAGAAGCATTTATGCTTAACTTTTATTTATTCTTGATAATAAGTACCATTGTATTTCTGTAATATCCCCCACTAAAGCCCACTATTGTCTGCTAAGTCACTGGAAACATTTTCAAGACTTCAGTAGAACGTAAACAAATAAAAAGCGAACATATGAAAAGGAGTTCTTCGAAAACCAACCATCACCTGTGTTTAAAGAGCTACACAGGATATCTAAGTGTAAGCTGGAGTCGTGATAACATAAGGGCTGAGATTCCACTCTGTGCACCTTGATGGATCCCATGCATTTGCAATTTTTTTTTGTGAGAAGTACAGAAGGCTTGTGCTGCTCCATGGTACAAACTTCATTCATGCATTCATTGGGAGTGGGTGGCTGGAGGAGGTCCTGGCTGCCTTGAAAACTCCATTGTGCTGGTCTTTTCCTGAAGTGTTTTGAATAGGAGCTGTACAAATTAAATTGAAACAGAACAAACGGGAATAAAATTACTGAAGAAACAAAAAATCAAAACAATGCAAGGAAACCAGAAATGATCCAAAAAAAGTTTGAGTTTGATCAAAAGGTTAGGATGGCCAGTACTGAACCACTTCCAATAGCCCTGCTGTCCGAAGGAGTATGAATAGTTCCAGCTTTCAAAGATCCATATTATTAAAAATCTTCAAATCCCTATCAGTTTCTCCTTCCTAATATTCCAGAAAGTAGAGTTTCCTCGTCACTACAATCTCAAGAATTAGTCTTGATGCCACACCCACAATCCTCCCCATGAGGTCTTTCTTGTAATACAAAATGGAAAAGTTTCTAGATATTTCAGCAAGGGCAGTAATATCTCAACATCACCCATGAAGTTAAATTTTGACTTGATTTGATTTTACTATTGTCACATATATTAGTATACAGTGAAAAGTATTGTTTCTTGCGTACTATACAGACAAAGCATATCATACATAGAGAAGGAAAGGAGAGTGCAAAATGTAGTATTACAGTCATACATAGGGTGTAGAGAAAGATCAACTTAATGCGAGGTAGATCCATTCAAAAGCAGGGAAGAAGCTGCTCTTGAGTTGGTTGGTACGTGTCCTCAGACTTTTGTATCTTTCCTGACAGAAGGAGGTGGAAGAGAGAATGTCCGGGGTGCGTGGGATTCTGATGGCTGCTTTCCCGAGGCAACTGGAAGTATGGACAGAGTCAGTGGGTGGGAGGCTGGTTTGAGTGATGGACTGAGCTTCGTTTACGACCCTTTGCAGTTTCTTGTGGTCTTGGGCAGAGCAGGAGCTGTATCAAGCTGTGATACAACCAGAAAGAATGCTTTCTATGGTTCATCTGTAAATGTTGGTGGGAGTCGGAGCTGACATGCCAGATTTTCTTAGTCATCTGAGAAAGTAGAGGTGTTGGTGGGCTTTCTTAACTATAATGTTGGCATGGGGGGACCAGGACAGGTTGTTGGTGATCTGGACACCTAAAAACGTGAAACTTTCGACCATTTCTACTTCGTCCCCATTGATGTAGACAGGGGCATGTTCTCCTTTACGCTTCCTGAAGTCGATGACTATCTCCTTCATTTTGTTGACATTGAGGGAGAGATTATTGTCATCGCACCAGCTCACCAGATTCTCTCTCTCATTCCTGTACTCCGTCTCGTCATTGTTTGAGATCTGGCCCACTACGGTGATGTAATCAGCAAATTTGAAGATCGAATTGGAAGGGAATTTGGCCACAAACTCATTGGTGTATAAGGAGTATAATAAGGGGTTGAGGGCATAGCCTTGTGGGGCACCGGTATTGAGGATAATCATGGAAGAGGTGTTGCTGCCTATCCTTACTGATTGTGGTCTGTGGGTTAGAAAGTCAGGATCCAGTTGCAGAGGGAGGAGCTGAGCCCCAGACCACGGAGTTTGGAAATGAGTTGTGTAGGAATAATGGTGTTGAAGGCTGAGCTGCAGTCGATAAATAGGAGTCTGACACAGGTGTCTTTGTTATCTAGGGGTACCTCTAGCTAGACCTCCCAACATCTCACTTGCTTTCTTCACACTCTGCCAACATAATGAGTCCTTACAACATTCTAGGTGACACTATTGCCTAAAAGTCCAGTTGTATCAGTTACGCTAACACACTAGCCAAAATAGCAAGACAGAACATAAGATATTCTGCAACAAATGGTTTTCCTCCTGAGCATTCAATGGATCCTCACAATTAACAAGATTTAAGACAGGAGAGTGATAGAATATTCACCAATTCCCTACACAGCTTAGCAGCAATAGTCAAGAAGTTCAACAAGGACAGAATGGTTTACTTGATCAATGACCATGTATACAATATCCACCCTTCCATCACAGTGGTGACAATATGTACTGTCCACAGCAGTGGTTCCCAACCTTCTGTATGTCATGGCACACCTCTACACTGTAAAATACTTTGGAGACCCACCTCCTATTTTCTCTATTTTCCCTCACTGGGAACTTCATTTTTAAATTCTCCCCGTCCTCACAGCTGTTCTTTGTTAAACCACTCTCTGTCTCTCTCACTTCTCCCAGGGGTTTGGGGAATTTTGAGTTTTTGCTTTTTGTGTGGGTGCATGGGACCTTTGTCTCCAGCTCCAAGTCCCGTTGGACCTGACCAATGTAAAAAATCTAAACCATGCATCTGCGGCTCTTTCCCAGACCATGCGTGGGAGGCCCAAGCTTCATCAGGTCTTGGAGATGCCAAACACAAAGCTGAAGACTGAGGTTAGTTTTAGTTTAATTACATGAGTTTTGAATAATTTTGCATCTTTTTTCACGGCACACTTGGGGGGGTCTTCACAGCTTACCAGTGTGCCGTGGCACAATGGTTACAAACTACTGCTCTACAGGATGCACTGCAGCAACTTGTCAAACTTATTTCTTTGACAGACCTCCCAGTCACATGACCTCGACCACAAAGAAGGACAAAAGCAGAAATGCCATCGCTCTTCTCCAAATCACTGGGTAGATATCAATGTTCTTTCATTGACACTCAATCAAAATCATGGAATCCCTATCTAATACCATCATGGCGGCACTGTCACCAAAAGAACTGTGGACGAAGAGGACGGCCGCCACCACATTCTGAGGGCAACTAAAGACGAGTAACATGGATGAGTGGAGCAGGCTCGTGGGGCCTACTGGCCTACTCCTGCTCCTAATTCATATGTATAGCCTTGTAAACATTTACCACCTCTCATGAATCATTTACAATAAACACTGAACTGATAACTTTTCAATCAGCGGGTTTAGTAATGGTTGATTTGGATGGGCCCCAAAAGAATATTTCATGGTTTAAGTATTACAAGCTAAAATAAGACATGCTGGGAAAATTAGCTAACCTAACCCATACTGACCACATCTGCATAGCCCCTACCAAGTATCCATTCTAACCCTCCTACTTCACATCCATTTACTGTCTTTAGTGATATAACCTAAAAATGCAGCATGAGTTTCCACATGTATGCTGGTGATGTCCAATTCTACCTTAGCAACACCTCTTTCAACCCCTCCACTATCTCTGGTTTGTTAGACTGCCTTGTTCAACATCCAGTTTAGGATGAGCTTTAATTTCCTTCAACTAAATCTGGGAAGACTGATGCCATTTTCTTTGGTCCCTACTGTAGCTTTGTTTGCTTGCCACCAACTTTATCCCTCTCCCTAGACACTGCCTGGGACTGAACCAAACCATTCGCAACCTTGACATCCTATTTGGCCCTTGGCATGTGCTTTTGGCCACATATCCGCTCCTTCAGCAAGACCACTTACTTCCATTTCTCTAGGATCGCCACTCCTCCCTCTAGTCAACTAGTAAAACACCATCAATGCCTTTGTTAGGTCTGGATTTGATTATTTCACTCTCCTGGATATTGTTCCATCTTCCACCCTTCAGAAAATTGAACTCGTCCTAAACATTCCTCCCCATCTCCTAACTCATACCAAGTACTGTTAACCCATCTTCTCTTTGTTCACTGTTCTATATTGACTCTCGGTCCAGCAACACTTCAACTTTAAAATTCTCATTCTTGTTTTCAAATCATGGCCTTGCCTCTTCCTGTCTCTGCGACCTCTGAGATCTCTGGGGTCCTCTTGTTCTGAATTCTTATGAATTCCTGTTTTTATTCACTACGTAAGAAGTCTCACAACACCAGGTTAAAGTCCAACAGGTTTATTTAGTATCAAAAGCCACTTGCTTTCGGAGCGCTGCTCCTTCGTCAGGTAAGTGGGAGTTCTGTTCACAAACAGGGCATATAAAGACACAAAGTCAATTTATAAAATAATGGTTGGAATGCAAGTCTTTACAGGTAATCAAGTCTTAAAGGTACAGACAATTTGAGTGGAGAGAGTGTTAAGCACAGGTTAAAGAGATATGTATTGTCTCCAGACAGGACAGTTAGTGAGATTTTGCAAGCCCAGGCAAGTCGTGGGGGTTATAGATAGTGTGACATGACCCCAAGATCCCGGTTGAGGCCGTCCTCATGTGTGCGGAACTTGGCTATCAGTTTCTGCTCAGCGACTCGGCGTTGTCGTGTGTCATGAAGGCTGCCTGAAGATCAGAGGCCGAATGCCCGTGACCGCTGAAGTGCTCCCCAACAGGAAGAGAACACTCTTGCCTGATGATTGTCGAGCGGTGTTCATTCACCCATTGTCGTAGCATCTGCATGGTCTCCCCAATGTACCATGCCTCGGGACATCCTTTCCTGCAGCGTATCAGGTAGACAACGTTGGCCGAGTTGCAAGAGTATGTACCGTGTACCTGGTGGATGGTGTTCTCACGTGAGATGATGGCATCCGTGTCGATGATCCGGCACGTCTTGCAGAGGTTGCTGTGGCAGGGTTGTGTGGTGTCGTGGTCACTGTTCTCCTGAATGCTGGGGGGGGTAGTTTGCTGCGGACAATGGTCTGTTTGAGGTTGTGCGGTTGTTTGAAGGCAAGAAGTGGGGGCGTAGGGATGGCCTTCACAAGATGTTCGTCTTCATCAATGACATGTTGAAGGCTCCGGAGAAGATGTCCTAGCTTCTCCGCTCCGGGGAAGTACTGGACGGCGAAGGGTACTCTGTCCACTGTGTCCCGTGTTTGTCTTCTGACGAGGTCGGTGCGGTTTTTCGCTGTGGCGTGTCGGAACTGTCGATCGATGAGTCGAGCGCCATATCCTGTTCTTATGAGGGCATCTTTCAGCGTCTGGAGGTGTCTGTTGCGATCCTCCTCATCTGAGCAGATCCTGTGTATACGGAGGGCTTGTCCGTAGGGGATGGCTTCTTTAACATGTTTAGTGTGGAAGCTGGAGAAGTGGAGAATCGTTAGGTTATCCGTGGGCTTGCGGTACAGTGAAGTGCTGAGGTGACCGTCCTTAATGGAGATGCGTGTGTCCAAGAATGCAACTGATTCCAGAGAGTAGCCCATGGTGAGTCTGATGGTGGGATGGAACTTGTTGATGTCATCATATAGTTGTTTCAGTGATTGTTCACCATGAGACCAAAGGAAGAAAATGTCATTGATGTATCGAGTGTATAGCATAGGTTGAAGCTCCTGTGCGAACAAGACCTCTTCACTGCACAGGACCTTCAACCGATGCTATACACTAGATACATCGATGACATTTTCTTCCTTTGGACTCATGCCGAACAATCACTGAAACAACTATATGATGACATCAACAAGTTCCATCCCACCATCAGACTCACCATGGACTACTCTCCGGAATCGGTTGCATTCTTGGACACATGCTTCTCCATCAAGGACGGTCACCTCAGCACCTCATTGTACCGCAAACCCACGGATAACCTAACAATGCTCCACTTCTCCAGCTTCCACCCTAAACACGTTAAAGAAGCCATCCCCTATGGACAAGCTCTCCATATACACAGGATCTGCTCAGATGAGGAGGATCGCAACAGACGGCTACAGACGCTGAAAGATGCCCTCATAAGAACAGGATATGGCGCTCGACTCATCGATCAATAGTTCCAACGCACCACAGCGAAAAACCGCACTGACCTCCTCAGAAGACAAACACGGGACACGGTGGACAGAGTACCCTTCGCCGTCCAGTACTTCCCTGGAGCGGAGAAGCTACGACATCTTCTCTGGAGCCTTCAACATGTCATTGATGAAGACGAACATCTCGCCAAGGCCATCCCCACACCCCCACTCCTTGCCTTCAAACAACCGCACAACCTCAAACAGACCATTGTCCGCAGCAAACTACCCAGCCTTCAGGACAACAGTGACCACGACACCACACAACCCTGTCACAGCAACCTCTGCAAGATGTGTCAGATCATCGACACGGATGCCATCATCTCACGTGAGAACACCATCCACCAAGTACACGGTATATACTCTTGCAACTCGGCCAATGTTGTCTACCTGATACGCTGCAGGAAAGGATGTCCCGAGGCATGGTACATTGGGGAGACTATGCTGATGCTACAACAACGGGTGAATGAAGACCACTCGACAATCATCAGGCAAGAGTATTCTCTTCCTGTTGGGGAGCACTTCAGCGGTCATGGGCATTTGGCCTCTGATCTTCGGGTAAGCGTTCTCCAAGGCGGCCTTCACGACACACGACAATGCAGAGTCGCTGAGCAGAAACTGACAGCCAAGTTCCGCACACATGAGGACGGCCTCAAACGGGATCTTGGGCTCTTGTCACACTATCTGTAACCCCCACGACTTGCCTGGGCTTGCAAAATCTCACTAACTGTCCTGTCTGGAGACAATACATATCTCTTTAACCTGTGCTTACCACTCTCTCCATTCACATTGTCTGTACCTTTAAGACTTGATTACCTGCAAAGACTCGCATTCCAATAATTATTTTGTAAATTGAGTTTGTGTCTTTATATGCCCTGTTTGTGAACAGAACTTCCACTTACCTGACGAAGGAGCAGCGCTCCGAAAGCTAGTGGCTTTTGCTACCAAATAAACCTGTTGGACTTTAACCTGGTGTTGTAAGACTTCTTACTGTGTTTACCCCAGTCCAACGCCAGCATCTCCACATCATTTATTCACTCCACCATTGGTGGCAGCGCCTTCAGCTGTGCCAGCTCTAAGTTCTGGAATTTTCTCCCTAAACCTCCTGCCTCTTTACCTTTCTCCCACTCCTTACCCTTTGCCAAAGTTTCTGATCGCCAATCCTCATGTGGTTCAATACTTGGTAACATCACCACGATGTACCTTAGGATATATGACTGTGTTAAAGCTGCTTTGTAAATGCAAATTGTTGTTGTTTTTACCATTATGCAAACAATTGTAGGCTGAGACATAGCCACCTGCTTGCCAATGAAAATAATTCCTTCTACAGGCAGTGTGTCAAGGAGGTCATAGAATCATGGAATGGTAACTGCATCGAAGGAGGCCATTTATCCCATTGTGTCTGTGCTGGCCCTCTGAAGGTGAGTTTTGTCATTGACTGCAAGCACACCAGCAACCAACTTGCAACATTGATATGACATTATGAGTGGTATTCAAGATCACCTCAATACCTAGTGCTTGCACAGCAGGCGTGATAAAAACTTTCACTGTTGCAGGAACTGATGAGTTGGCCAAGTATGTATCAAGCAGGTAAGTGATACATCAGTAAATGTGGCTTGCTCTTTTCTCTATATCCTGATATATTCATCATGTAATGTATTATCATGAGCAAATTGTGTTTAAATGTAGCTTTCATAAATACTGGAAGGGGAAAATTTTGCAGGGCGATGAGGATATGGCATTAATTGGATAGGTCTACCGAGGGCTAGCACAGACAAAATGGATCAAATGGCTTCATTCTGCGTTGTATCATTGCACAATCTTATGATTCTGTTCTCACTGGAGAACAAATGGGCATTAATAAAACTTTTCTATTGCACCATACTGCTAAATTTTCAGACATACAGGGCTCACTTATGGCAGCCATATGGACACTCAGCCAACAGGTTCCTGCATCTCTTCTCCATCACCATCTGCTCCACCTCGCCTGTGTGCTATCATTCACCTCAATCTCAAAGACTGCATCCTCTGGAATGGATGTAACTGTGGGGATGCTGGCTTAATCTGCGTAGGGGACACAATTGCCAGGATTTTACCGCCTCGTCCGCCCGAGGCTTGTAAGATCCCGCCTGAGCCCAATGGAGAATGCCATTCTGTGAGCTTCACCCGCCACAATTCTGGGGAGGATGAGGTGGTAAAAGTCCGGCCAATATCTTGATATCTTGTTCTGTGTCTCTGGAAATGTCAGGAGACTGCTTTGAGATCTAAGAAATAAGTGACTGTTAGAACTGAAGACAAACTTTCAAATGACTTTTATTGAAAGGTATATGCCATAAATTTCCTCATAGCTGATGTAACATTGGTGGAAATGTTACAGAAATGCCCTTTACACATATTTCTAGCAAGGTTACGTTGATGGATCTGCTCCAATCAGAATTCACATCTACTCCACGTTAATGTGGTTGTGTGGAATGGGAGGAGAAAGAGAAAAGAAATAAGCATAAGATTGTACAAGTATTTGGGCAAAACCTGCTTTTCATCTTCCTTTATTTCTGCTACTGTATTTGGCAGTGTCCAAGGATTCCTCACAAGGAGCTAAAAGCCTACAATATCTGCACTCTTTAAGAATCACTGAAGTATTAAGTTTTTCAGGGTTAATGTGTGCGACTGTGTAAATAGCACCTCCTATAATGGTGATGTAAGAGAGCACGTGACTAAGAGATGGAGGAGAGAATGTTCATGGCTTCAGCAGTGTAACACGTAGTCATGGATAGCTCTTAGTTTTATAAAATAATCCAGCATCTCAGTAATCACTCTGAAGCTAGACTAACCAATATATAATATTCATTGCTCTGGCCATTCTAATAGGTGGCATCCATTTTAGCAGAATATTATAGTTAGCGTAGGACATGGATTTGCACATTCAGGCAATTCCCAGAGGGTCTCAGGTGTGCGGTTCATCCATTTACAAGCCCACCTGTAAAGATGGCAGATCTTCGGCTGTCATTGGACAAACAAGAAGCCTTCCGCCCCCTTTTGATTTTCAATAATCAGGCATCAATTTCGAGATTACAAACAAACTACCTCTTAGTATTTCAAATAAAAATGTGGGTGTAACAGGTAAAGCCAAAAAAAGCAGCAGAATTTGGGGATTTATAAGTAGGAGTCCTGGAATAAAGAGGTCATAGTTATGCCACAGTTAATGTATCATTTGCAGTTCTGGAAGTCCCATTATAAAAAGAACTTTACGTTCTCAGAGAGTGTGCAGCAGGCATTCACAAGCATGGCACCAGAGATGAGAAACTATAATTATGAGGGAAGAAATGATTACTGGGATTATTTTCACTGGAGCAGCAAAGGATAAGAGAAAATTTAATAAAGATCATAAAATTTTCTCTTTGGGTGCATAAGGGAAGGACTATTTTCTCATAGGGAGTCCAGATCAAGTTAAAATGATCAGTAATGAAGTAAAGAAGCAGATTAGGAAAAATGTATTGACAGAGAATTGTTAAAAGTTTGGAATGCTTTCCCAAAGAGAATGGTTGAGGCAGCGATAATTGTGTTTTTAAAGGCAATAATGAGTAAATGTGGAAGCAGAGCAAGATGGGCTACTGCGAAGCATGGGATTAATTTTTGATAGCACCTACACACATACAATGGATCAAATGGTCCAACACTTAATTGCAAACTTCCATTATTCTGCTTATTCCCTGGTCCTACAGGCAGTTTGCACAGCACTGAGTTAGGCTGCCTGCTTCTGTCAGATATGATGCTTTGCCACCTTGTTAGCCAAACAAGACAATCCTCCTTGCATCCATTTCATGCAGCAGAACCTTTCCCCCAACCATGGCCTTTCCAAAGACGAACAACTTTTGAAATCAATGTTGAGCTTCTATATAATTATTACCCACATTTAGCCATCAAAATTAATTGGTTCAAGAGTTCCTGTACAGAATGAATGTGAGGAATGCTTGGAGATTTAGTCCCTGATTTCATAGTTCATAGAATGTATCCGCGATAGTTTCCTCAAACTGTATGTAATGGAACCTACGAGGGAGCAAGCTATCCTAGATCTGGTCCTGTGTAATGAGACAGGAATTATTAATGATCTCACAGTTGGGGATCCTCTCGGAAGGAGTGATCGCAGTATGGTTGAATTTATAATACAGATGGAGCGTGAGAAGGTAAAATCCAATACCAGTGTCTTGTGCTTAAACAAAAGAGATGACAATGGGATGAGGGCGGAATTGGCGAAGGTAGACTGGGAGCAAAGACTTTATGGTGAGACAATTGAGGAACAGTGGAGGACTTTCAAAGTGATTTTTCACAGTGCTCAGCAAAAGTACATACCAGTGATAAGGAAGGACTGTAGAAAAAGAGTTAATCAGCCATGGATACCTAAGGAAATAAAGAAAAGAAAATGCATACAAAGTGACAAAATTAGTGGGAACCTAGAGGATTGGGAAATCTTGAAAGATCAACGGAAAGCCATGGAAAAAGCTATCAAGAAAAGTAAGATGGATCATGAGAGTAAACTAGCTCAGAATATAAAAACAGATAGCAAAGGTTTCTATAAATATATAAAATGAAAGAGTGGCCAAAGTAAACATTAGTCCTTTAGAGGATGAGAAGGGGGGTTTAATAACGGGAAATGAGGAAATGGTTGAGGCATGGAACAGGTATTTTGTGTTGGAAGACACAAATAACTTGCCAAAAATTGATGACAGGAAGGCTATGGCAGGTGAGGACCTAGAAATGATCATTATCACTAAAGAGGTAGTGTTGGGCAAGCTAATGGGGCTAAAGGTAGAAAAGTCTCCTGGCCCTGATGGAATGAATCCCAGGGTACTAAAAGAGATGGCAGGAGAAATAGCAAATGCGCTCGTGGTAATTTACCAAAATTTGCTGGACTCTGGGGTGTTTCCCGCAGATTGGAAAACAGCAAATGTGACGCCACTGTTTAAAAAAGGAGGCAGACAAAAGGCAGGTAACTATAGGCCAGTTTGCTTAGCTTCTGTAGTGGGGAAAATGTTTGAATCTATCATCAATGAAGAAATAGCGAGACATCTGGATAGAAATTGTCCCATTCGGAAAATGCCGCATGGATTCGTGAAAGGCAGATCATGTTTAACTAATTTAATGGAATTCTTTGAGGACAACGGGGAACCGGTGGATGTGGTGTATCTGGATTCCCAGAAGACATTCGACAAGGTGCCGCACAAAGGGCTGCTGCAAAAGATAAAGTTGCATGGCATCACAGGTAATGTATTAGCTTGGATAGAGGATTGGTTAACTAACAGAAAGCAAAGAGTGGGGGTAATTGGCTGTTTTTCTGGTTGGCATGATGTGGAGATGCCGGCGTTGGATTGGGGCGGGCACAGTAAGAATTCTCACAACATCAGATTAACGTCCAACTGGTTTATTTGGAATCTCAAGCTTTCAGAGCGCTGCTCCTTCATCAGGTGAATGGTGTTGTGAGACTTCTTACTGTGTCCACCCCAATCCAACGCCGGCATCTACAAATCGTGGCTACCACCGACACCGCAAACCATCGGCTCAAAGTGGAGAGGATCTCCAAGAAGATCACGCATACCAACATGGATATCAAGTTTCTACAAAGATGCAAGAAAGCAGACAAGATCCCAAAAGGACTACAGATCACAAACCCACTCAAGTCGACAATCCACTCACCTGATGAAGGAGCAGTGCTCCAAAAGCTCGAGATTCCAAATAAACCTGTTGGACTTTAACGTGGTGTTGTGAGACTTCTTTCTGGTTGGTGATCAGTGAGTAGTGGTGTGCCTCAGGGATCAATGTTGGTACTGCAATTGTTTACCATTTACATAGATGATTTGGAGTTGGGGACCAAGTTTAGTGTGTCAAAGTTTGCAGATGACATTAAGATGGGTGAGAGAGCAAAGTGTGCAGAGGACACTGAATGTCTGCAAAGAGATATAGATAGTTTAAGTGAGTGGGCAAGGGTCTGGCAGATGGAGTACAATGTTGGTAAATGTGAGGTCATCCATTTTGGTAGGAAGAACAGCAAAATGAACTATTACTTAAATGGTAAAAAATTGCAGCATGCTGCTGTGCAGAGGGACCTGGGTGTCCTTGTGCATGAATCGTAAAAATTTGGTTCACAGGTGCATCCGGTAATTAAGAAGGCAAATGGAATTTTGTCCTTCATTGCTAGAGGGATGGAGTTTAAGAACAGGGAAGTTATGCTGCAGCTGTATAAAGTTTATTTATTAGTGCAGGCTTACATTAACACTGCAATGAAGTTACTGTGAAATTCCCCTAGTCGCCACACTCCAGCACCTGTTCGGGTCAATGCACCCAACCAGCATGTCTTTCGGACTGTGGGAGGAAACCAGAGCACCCAGAGAAACCCACACAGACATGGGAAGAACTTGCAGACTCCACACAGGGAGTGACCCATGCCAGGAATCGAACCTGGATCCTTGGTGCTGTGAGGCACCAGTATTAACCACTGTGCCACCGTGCTGCCCTTGTGCCACCGTGCCACCCTATAAGGTGCTGATGAGGTCACACCTGGAGTACTGTGTACAGTTTTGGTCTCCTTACTTGAGAAAGGATATACTGGCACTGGAGGGGGTGCAGAGGAGATTGACTAGGTTGATTCCAGAGTCATGATGTGGAGATGCCAGCGTTGGACTGGGGTGGGCACAGTAACTCCAGAGTTGAGAAGGTTGGCTTATGAGGAGAGACTGAATAGACTAGACTATGCTCTTTAGAATTTAGAAGAATGAGGGGAGATCTTATAGAAACATATAAAATTGTGAAGGGAATAGATAAAATAGAAACAGGGAGGTCCACTGGCAGGTGAAACTAGAATGATGGGGCATAGCCTCAAAATAAGGGGGAGTAGATTTAGGACTAAGTTGAGGAGGAACCTCTTCACCCAAAGAGTTGTGAATCTGTGGAATTCCCTGCCCAGTGAAACAGTTGAAGCTACCTTGTTGATTGTTTTTAAGGCAAAAATGGACAGATTTTTGATCAGTAAAGGAATTAAGGGTTATAGTGAACGGGTGGGTAAGTGGAGCTGAGTCCACGAAAAGATCAGCCATGATCTAATTGAATGGCGGAGCAGGTTCGAGGGGCCAAATGGCCTACTCCTGCTCCTAGTTCTTATGTTGTTATGTTCTTATTTTTTAGTGTTGGCCACCTCTTGGTGTGTGCACTGAACCAGAAATAGTCTTTACAATTGTTCTACTAAAAGTCAAGAGACAAATAAATTCAGCTAAAATTCATGAATTCAATTTCTAATGTTATGGGGAGAACACTGCAGAAATTCAGACACCAGGTTCATTGGGCCATAGAGGGACTGGAAAATCTTCTGGTCCCACTGACGATGAACCCCCGTCGCAGGTTTCCCAGCAACGGGAGGGTGCATACAATGGTAAACACCATTGGCAGCGGCGGGACCAGAAGATCCCACCGCCGGCCAATGGCAGGCCGCATCCGAATTGCAAAATACACCACGGGGGCATGTGGAAAATCCTAACCAGGGCCTTCCAACTATTAACAGGTAGAAAACATTTTGAGGCTCAATCATCTTCTTGTTTACGTCCCCAATATCCATTCCCAATAGACAAACCTTCTGAGAGCACAAACTTGTAAAAATCTAAAGCAACAACTTGCATTTATTAATTGCCTCCCTCATGACCCAAACTGGCTCACTGCTGGTCATTTACTTTTGAAGTGTAATCATTGTTGTTCGAAAGAGAAAAAGCAGGCACGTTGTACACAGCAAGATCCCACAAATAGTAAATGTGGTATGAGTTGAGGAACGCACACAAATGCATCCAAATATCTGAAATCTACTGCTGACAGGCAAGGTTCTTGCTGGTAGCTCAAAGTCAGTAAATGACATAAATGTGCATAGATTTAATTATAAAACACTCAGATGGATTGATTATGGACTAACAGACATGCATTGTATGTAGGGAGCATAAATGAACAATGCAATGAATGGAAGCAATTAAATACAGGAAGAGGAACATGTAAGTGTCAACATAATCTCTCAATATCATGAAACAGCAACAAAATTCCAAATAACCTGCATGTCATATAGCTCAGAAAATGGATTATGAAGCATTCGTAGATGTCAGTGCAGTGTGCAGAATCTCGGCTACCACGTTGTGGACAAATATCTGACCTACTCTTGTGTTCAACAGTGTTCTAAACTGACTGTGAGGTCTTGCAATATTGGCCCTTAAGTTTCCAGAGATTGTCTGACATTTGATCATACTTTGAAAATGCAGAAACATGCTTTGACTAAAGCCAACATATTTTCCCAAAGGTAGGGGAGTCTAAAACTAGAGGGCATAGGTTTAAGGTGAGAGGGGAGAGATACAAAAGGATCCAGAGAGGCAATTATTTCACACAGAGGGTGGTGAGTGTCTGGAACAAGCTGCCAGAGGTAGTAGTAGAGGCGGGTACAACTTTGCCTTTTAAAAAGCATTTAGACAGTTACATGGGGAGGATGGGTATAGAGGGATATGGGACTAGTTTAGTGGGTAGAAAAAAGGGCAGCATGGACAAGTTGGGCCGAAGGGCCTATTTCTATGCTGTAAACCTCTATGACTCTAAGTGCCCAGGAAAAAAGCAAGGATAATCCTGAGTAAAGAGGATGAGTGAGGATCTAAAATAATCAAACTTTAACGGGGTATTTCATTTAAATATGTAAAGTGTTGAATGATATCAATGAAGACAATCCAATATAATCAAGTTAAGTCTTGGCAGCAGGACGAGAGGTTATGGGCAGGATTTGATGGCTTCGCTCGACCTGAGACTGGAAAACCCCACCTGAGGTCAATGGACCTTCCCATTGTCCGTCCTTCCCCTGCTCTGATTCCCGTGGCAGGTGGGGCGGTAGAATTCCAGCGTACAAGTCTAAACTTTCATAAACTTAAAAGTAAATCTAAGACTAACATTAGAAAACAACGTCTTTACTCAAAGACAACAAAAACAGAAAATGATGGAATATCTCAGCAGGTCTGACAGCATCTGTGGAAAGAGAATAGAGTAAGAAGTCTCATAACACCAGATTAAAGTCCAACAGGTTTATTTGGTAGCAAAAGCCACTAGCTTTCAGAGCACTGCTCCTTCATCAGGTAAGTGGGAGTTCTGTTCAAAAACAGAAACACAAACAAACGGTTGTGAATAGAACTCCCACTTACCTGATGAAGGAGCAGCGCTCCGAAAGCTAGTGGCTTTTGCTACCAAATAAACCTGTTGGACTTTAACCTGGTGTTGTGAGACTTCTTACTGTGTTTACCTTAGTCCAATGCCGGCATCTCCACATCAAAGAGAATAGAACCAATGTTTCGAGTCTGAGATTTTCCAGCATTTTCTGTTTTAGTTTTGGATTCCAACATCCACAGTATTTTGCTTTTGTCTTTACTCATAGAATGATTATGTAATTGAAAAAAATCATAAGGTAAACTGAACAAACTCAAAAGTCACAGGAATAAGGTGACATCTGAATGTAAGTGCCACGATAGGTCACTACCACTAACTAACCTCATCAAGAATGGCATAGGTCAAGGGAATCCACTGATTAACATCAGAGTGGTGGACACACCTCTGGTTCCTGTCAACTGAATGTAAAGTGGAACTGAAGCATGGAGCCCAGAAATGGCTCTGCCTCTCGACGAGGTCGCCCAGATCTTGTTGTGGTAAAGAGTCTTAGGATCTTCTGATGTAGGGAACCCTGCCTCAACTCCCACTTACGCAAATGCCCTTGTTTGGAGCAGACAGAGGACATCTCAGAAAGTGCAGTGCAAGGCTGGGTCCCCGTGTAACTGCTAGAGTGACATCAGGGGCACATCAGAGGGTCACAGATTTTCAGGGACATAAAGTCAAAGTAATTAGGGTGCCCAAAATGCAGTTGATCCTAAGTTGAGTGAGTTAAGCTTTGAGGACTGATTGAACTTTTCGCATCCTCATATTCCTCTCATGTTCTTAATTTAGTCTCAGGACGTTAATGAATTTGATAAATTGATGTTTATAACTAAGCTTTACCCATTCCTATTATCCTATTATTGCAACATTATTCAAAAGTGAAAGTATGGTAAAATTTTTAAATTACTGTACATCAAACCCCATCCAGCATTCTGTTTACCCAAACAGAAAATTGAGCGTTAAAGAAAATCTTGTTAATTTTCAACTGGTTACCAAAAAATTCTTAATACTTGAACTCACATTTTGATGTTCAATCTTACTTCAAGACAAATTTGCAAGTGTCAGAGGCAGCTATCTACTAAATATATATCATTTGTTGGATCTCATTATTGTTTTGTGTTTTATTAAGGTTTAAAAGAAAGTGAATATCAAGCAATTTGGCCTTGGTTACCAAGTTTAATCTCAATTAGCTACAACACAATGGTGAATCATTATAAGACCAATTTTGATGAAGAGCAAGTTTACCTTGAGAAGAATTGACTATACTATATAAAATCATAATTTTACTGTCAAAGAGCTTATCTTGCTATTGCACTAACTGAGAGGATTATTATCAGTTCAAAATGTAGACGAAGTACCATAAATTTCAGCACATCCTGGAACTTACTGTACCTGAACTGATAACCTTATTTTAAACTGTTATATACTGTATATGCTCTGCAATATTTTTATATGCCTGTACTACATTATCCAGCAAAGTGAATGTAACATGTATACTATTACTGTAGCTATTAACTAAAATGTGCAATGCTTTTAGAGAAATGTTTTGCTAAACCTCTTTATGTTTAGCTGATGTAAACATTTTTTTAGTCCTGTTTTCTTTGAAGGGCTTCAGTCTATAGGAAATGACATTATGCTTTAGTAAATTCTTGCAGAATATAACAGATCATTGGTTTTATAACACAGTTGGTGCTTTTGCATTCTGATGAGATTATTAGTATCAGCTGAAAGAGTGTTTTGTGCTTGTGTTTTTACTGTAAAAGCAGGAGTTCAGTTGTATGACACTACTTTTTGATCACCTGTAGGAATCAAGGTACATCACGACACTTGCTGTTGTTTATCATCCATGTTTTATTTAACTGCATATTATTTCATAACAAATATTATTTCCACAGTGAATATCATGCGCTTGTACATTCATATTCATGAAAATCCTCATGAGATCCCCATCTCAGAATGCAAAGATGTCTGAACAAAAAAGCATGAGATGGCTGACAGCTCTATTAATAAGTAAAATACATTTTTGATTAGTAGCATGACTCAAGTCTTAGATGATTTTTTTTTCTTCTTGAAGGGCAACCGTTTTTGTGTAGTAACTATTATGTATCAGGGCCAAATAATTCTGAAGGTTATCTAACCTGCTGAATTCTTGAATCCAGGGTAATTCTTCTTTCCCCAACTGTGAGACATTCACCTGAATGTCTAACACCCCCGAAAACCTATGTGTATTTGTTTACCTTATGAAATCCCTACAATTTATAAATCAGCTGAAAATTCTAACAAGAATATTGGATTAGGCCGCAGAAAAAAAATAATGATTTAATTTTTTTACAAGCTTCAATTGACCTATATCTAATGTCAAGGTGTAAGCCATGCTCTGAATTTTTGCCACGATTTTCTAATGTTATTTTTATCAGGATCATATTCATCACTTTCCTTTTAGAAGTCATATTGAAGTAATCTATTTATAGTTGGCCCATTTTTAAGTAATATACACAGCTTGCTAGACTGTAGATTCTTGAATTTATGAAACTGACCTGAAATAGAAACAGAGATCATTCTAAAAGGGCTACTAACACTTGAGCCTTTAATTGACGCTTCATAATTATTCAGATATGAATGTTTGAAGGCATTTGGGTATTAAGGAATGGATTACTCATAAAATGCATACAAGCTTTCATGCCTAGTAATTACTGCTGTTTATTGATAATTAGCACTTCAAACTGCAATTTCCCTTTTTAAAAAGCCAACTTGTCAATTTCATAAATTCAAAATCAGCCAACCAGCATGCTCTGTGTACATGGCCTAATGATACCATCACTAAGTAGAATTGCTTTACTAAACATTAATATCTCTTAAAGCTAGGAGCAAGTTAGGCGGTCCATTGGTGCAGTATGCATTTATTGTACCTCAGAGTACTTGGCTACTTCACAGGACATTGTCCATATAGATTTATTAATCTGGAAACTATCAAGCCAGTAGAGTTGCATTCCTCTTGAAGAAAGGCAAATTGCTGGGTAAGCCTACCTGTCTTCTTTTTAGCAGCTTGATGAAAGGTCCATTGGTAGAGGTACAGGAAAAGGTTCATTAACTGCTCTATCATTTAGGGGTTGTTGTGTAACATGGAAAGCACCATCTTCCTAAACCCCTCTCCACTGTTTCTTCCACCCGCACCTCCAACAAGTGCAAGGAGGTCATGGATATCTTGTCAAGAAGACTGCAACCATACAAACTTCTGCCTCTGCTGTTTCTATTCAACTGTGGAAACCACCTCCATCACCTTCAAAACAGAGTATGAGAGATGGGTTAAAGTCTTTGCTAAGGGCCCAAACCTTATCCAGACTAATGTAGTTAATTGCAGAATGTAATACATTTTCTACCAGTTATCCTTGGGCTATCCATTAGCCTCTGGGCAATTGAAATTCCCAATATTCCTCATCATATTCTGATTCATTCCTTCTTACTTATGATCATCAGTTCACTTGTGAACTTGGGTAAGGGTCAGGGAGGAGTAGCACCCACAGGTGGACTCACAGCACTCTTTCAAGTGACTCATTTGGCATTGGCCCTCATATTCACCCACTTCTCATCTGTAGCTCCATATAATTTTTAGCATACACAGGCCACACCCGGGTAAACCACTTTGCCGGGCGGACCAAATCTGGTGAGGGCAACCAGCAAGACTCCTACCCTCAGTTATTTAGGGATTTGCCTACCATGGCAAATAAAGACCTCAGTTGATGTTATAACTGGATGGGAAGATTCCAGAATGGAACTCCAAACTCAAAAGAACATAACTTTTAGTTTATTTATAAAATAAACTGAGTCACATGGTCATTAATTATTTTACCAAAGAAAAAACATTCAGTAAACATGAAAAGTTGGATTATTACACAATACACTTCTATTCCCCCTTTAGCTTAAAAAATACACACAGATTTTAAGATTAAAATTGATTACAAAGCACAACTTAAGCTATAATGTTCTCTTTAACACAAAGTCCCTTTAAGATTGGCTATGGTCAAATTCACACACTTTACTCTGAATCCAAGTTAGTGTCTGTGGAGCTCTCTTCAGAGTCCCCCAAATGATTGTCATGAAAGAGTTTCCAAACTCCACTCCCAAAAACAGGCTTTAAATTCTTCTTTCACAATAATGCTTTCCATTAATGTTTTACATTCCAAAATCCAGTCCAGCATTTCCAAATGACTCTTTCAAAAGAAGCTTCCACTCCACTTTTGACAGCAGATCCAGTATCCAGGTGACAGATATTCCCTGGTTTATTACCCAGGGCCTTGATCAATCAGAGTCAACCTGCCTGAATTGAATTTAAGCAAATCTTGGCAGTTAACTGTCATTCTTCAGTTGACTGGTGCCTCCTTCATGGCAATGCCTCTAACAATCAAGTCCACTTGCCAACCAATCAGCATTCTCTTTTCATAAAATATAGATTGTTATTAGTTTTACATTTGGTATTTTTATAGAGCTGTCAGTTCAATTTCAAACAGAAACTTCACATGGCAATGCAGGCAGATGGTTTCCCATTTGAACGCATTCATTTCTACACGTGTTTGAGTGGCCAAGTAGCCAATTCCCTAAGCAACTAGGCCCAACACTGAAATTGGACGCTCTAAATTAAACACAGCTAAACAGCTTATACAAGGAAGGCCTGAATGCAGACAATGTTTCCTCAGGTCAAAAGCTAACAGGGACCAGCCTAGACCTGTCTTGCATATTGAACAGAAATGATTGACCTGAACAAAGGGAGAGTCATTATGACCCTCAAGCCATCAAGAGATATTCAGCCAGAACAATAGGAAAAGACTGTTTCTGACAGACTCCCTTGAACCATATCTTGAAAGGAGATATATCTATCTCAGATACACCTAAGCAATGGACACCTACGATGACCTGGCCTAACCTCATTGAGAGCTGTGACCCCCACACCATGATGCGATTGGCTGAAAGCCAGAGAACATCCCAGAAGGTCTTGGGGGATAAAAACGGACATCTGGAGACGATCCCTAGCGAAGACCCAACTGCCCTGCTGCAACCTGCGACCCACGATGATGGAAGAGGATGTGCAAGATCCACATCGCACCAAGAACCTCAGTTCATTCATCAACGCGAGCTCAGTGAATTGAATCCAACAGCCTGGTCAAGTTCAGCAGAATGGGTAATATATATGTTTTTCAGGCTAATTAGGGGAAAAGTGAACTTCATTTATTGTGTAAGAGCTGTTTCTTAAGTTGCAAGAGTTTGAATGAAACGAAGGGGCCGATTTTACCAAATCGAGACTACGTGCCGGGTCCGGTCATCAAACGGATCCGCGCCCAGCAGCCGCGCTCCAGCGCGCCCATACGCCTTTTTTCAGCGCTGGTCTATTGGGCGGGGCTTAGCACTGTTGGAGCAGCCGGAGCTCCAACTGCACATGCGCAGTTCAGAACAGCGCAGGCAGCGCGCCCGGGCGCGAAAGGCAAAGCAGCACAGACAGCAGAGAGGATGAAAGGAATTCCCTTTGGAGGATAATGTCCCCGTTATAATCACAGGAACTAAAAACCTGACAGTCCAAAATCTGGGATAATATTACAGAGTAAGAAGTCTCACAACACCAGGTTAAAGTTCAACAGGCTTATTTGGTAGCAAACACCATAAGCTTTCGGAGCACTGCTCCTTCATCAGATGGAGTGGAAATGTGCTCTCAAACAGTGCAAACAGACACAAAATCAAGTTGCCGGCATCTCCACATCATAATATTACAGGACAGGGATGGGGGGATATACATTTTGAAATATTATCCCAGATTTTGGACTGTCAGGTTTTTAGTTCCTGTGATTTGGACATTACCCTCCAAAGGGAATTCCTTTCATCCTCTCTGCTGTCTGTGCTGCTTTGCCTTTCCCTGGGAGACGGGGGGGGGAGGGTGGATGGAGAAGGGGAGTGACGTGTCTGCCCCTTGGGTGGGGGGGGTGGGGGGTGGAGGATCCCTCCTCCGATCCCTCCTCCGGTGGGGAGGAGGGATCGACCGCAGACTGGCAGCGCCCCCCCCCCCCCCGCCCCCCCAGGGGCAGACACGCCACTCCCCTTCTCCATCCCCCCCCTCCCCAGGGAAAGGCAGACCAAGGCCAGGAACGTGCAGGAGGCTGTCGACGGACTGCAGATCAGAAGGATGGTGGAGGGAGACCAGCGATCAAGCTAGGTCGGGGTTGTGCCTCCCAGAGGGGTCCGATCTTGGGGGGGGCAGGGGGCGGGGGGGTCTGCCGGCGGGGCCTCTCTCCCAGGGGGGTCCGAACGGGGGCGGGGAGGGGGGGTCGTGTGGGCTGCCGGGGTGGTTCGCGGGGGGGGTGGGGGGGGGGGTCCGCGAAGGTTGGTCGGGGGGGATTGGCTTAGGCGGTTCCCCTGCTGAATTGGAGTCCCATTCAGACTTTTATTTAGCAGGTCGTTTAATGCGCGGACGCAAAATGGGCTGCAACCTGGTAAAGTCGGATTCGTCGGTAAAGTTGGGTGCAAGCTTCATTAAGTCGATTCAAATGCAGGCAAATGCATTTAAATCGTCGTGCCGGCCGATTCGGGCACGCGCCAGATCCGCTCCCGGATCGGGGCTCGGTAAAGACGGGATCTGCCATGAGTCGGGTGCAGATCGCGTTTTAGGCCCGACGCCCAACTTTACCGCGATTACGCGCCCGAAAACAGGCACGAAATTTTGGTAAAATCGGGCCCTAAGTTTGAACAACAGTCTTTTGTTTGTCTCATAAAGTAAAAGCACCTGGGTAAACGTGATTTTGAGTGATAAACTGGTCAAAGTGTCTATAGAATATTTCACGGGAAACATTTAACTATGATAAAGGTGGCAATTTTCAGGTCTTTATCAGTTTTGAGATTGTCTGGAGGGAGCTTCAGTCCATACTCTCAAGTCACTTGTTCAAGTCTCCTCAAAACTCTCTGATTTTTGAATAACATTAACCGAAACAAGCAGGTGGGGCCTTGGTTTAATGTTTTTTTTATTCATCCGTGGGAGATGGGTGTCACTGGCTGGCCAGCATTTATTGCCCATCCCTAGTTGCCCCTGGAGGGCAGTTGAGAGTCAATCACATTGCTGTGGCTCTGGAGTCACATGTCGGCCAAATCAGGTAAGGACTGCAGATTTCCTTCCCTAAAGGACATTAGTGAACCAGATGAGTTTTTCGACAATCAACAATGGTTTCAGGGTCATCAGTAGATTCTTAATTCCAGATTTTTTTAATTGAATTCAAATTCCACTATCTTCCACGGTGGGATTCGAACCCGGGACCCTAAAATATTAGCTGAGTTTCTGGATTAATAGTCTCGTGATAATACCACTAGGCTATCGCCTCCCCTCCCACGTCTTACATGTAGACAATGAGTGGCATATTCCATGCAACCAGCGTTTCATCTCGGCGGAGGTGGCCCGTCATTGGCCAATGGTGGGATCTTCCAGTCCTGCCATTGTCAACAGGGTAACCCATTGAATGTATTGTTGTATGAGGAGAGATTGACTGGGTTAGGATTGTTTTCACTGGAGTTCAGACGAATGAGGGGGGATCTCATAAAGAAAAATTCTAACAGGACTAGACAGGGTAGATGCAGGGAGGATATCCCCAATGGTAGGGGAGTCCAGAACCAAGGGTCACAGTCTGAGGATGCAGGGTAGGCCATTTAGGACAGAGGTGAGGAGACATTTCTTCACCCAAGGAGTGGTGAGCCTGTGGAATTCATTACCACAGGAAGTAGTTGATACCAAAACATTGAATGTATTCAAGAGGGGGCTGGATATAGCACTTGGTGCGAATGGGATCAAAGATCATGGGGGAAAAGCAGGATTAGTCTATTGCGTTGGATGATCAGCCATGATCGTGATGAATGGAGAAGTGGGCTCGAAGGGCCGAATGGCCTCTTCCTGCTCCTGTCTTCCATGTTTCTAAGTCTATGTTTCTATGAATTGACTCCTCGCCACCATGAAATCCACGGCGGGGGTGGTGCACTGTTGGTGGGACCATAAGATTCTGCCGGCGTGAATGGCCAGGAAGATATTTCTGACAACACATTACCGTATTAATGAACATACCTGTGTTAAATGCCCAAGTTCCAGAGTGGATTTTGAGCCCATTACCCTTTTACTGTGTGGTGCAAGTGCTATCAATTGAACCAAGCTGACAATTCAGAGTCAGATAAGTGGAGAACATGCCACACTGTTTACCTAGAAATCAACTGAAAGCTCCTCTGCTACCTTTGACCTCTTCAATCTTTATAAATTGTAATCAACTTCTGTGCAAAATTTTAATGTGTCATGTTTCATTCACTCTTTTGTTAATGAGTTAATGACATCTCATGTTTTTCATCTTTGTAATCATTGTAAATTTGAATGTTAGGATTTGAAAATGACAGTCATATATAATTTTTGCAATTATTAAAATGTTCTTATTGAACATGTCAAAATAATATTCCAAATAAAATGGCAACTAAATAAGCAATTGACATTCTGAATAATTTCTCTTCCAGGGATTATTGCAAACATTCATGCCTTAATACAAGGTCACGATTCTTCTGAATTGGGACTAAGTGCCCACGACAGCTGGAAGCCCTCCAGGTTTCCCGCTGGCTTTAGCAGTGTCTATTAGCTGGGATTCTCCTATCCGATAGATGCTAATTTATGCATCGTGGACAACCCACCGGCCAGCCCCACTGTTCCGAGGTCGGGGTGCCATTTTTAACTGGTGCCCTGATCTCCACATTTGCAGACTGACCCACCTCCCACAAAAACATAAATGGTGGCCTTCACACTGACCAGGGGATGACTACCAACCCCTCACCAAGAAAGAGACATCGTCCCCCACAAATAACAGTTGCACCCCCACCACACCTGACAGGCATGAGGGTGATCCAACCCGACCCTTCACCCCATTCAGTCCCCCTCCCCTCTCAGATGCCCCCGTCAGACTCCTCACTCAGCCATCCTTCCCCCTCAGACCCACACTCAGCCCCCGTTCCACATTAGATCCCTCACTCAGCCCTCCCCTTCCCCTTCCCCATCAGACCCCCCCACCCCCACTCAGGACTCCCTTCCCCATCAGATCCCCCTCTCATCCACCCTTCCCCCTCAGAGCACTCCCTCCCCCCCCTCCCCCCCCCCCCCCCCCCTCCCCCCCACTCAGCCCTCTGCAGGCCACACAACTTGGCAGTGACGGCAGTGCACTGACCCCTGGCACCTTTGCACTTACACATTGGCCTTGTGCCTTGGACCCCGTGGAACGTCAGGGAGGTAGGTCCAATGACTATCTGCCCCTCTGCTGCTGCCAGGCTGCAGAGAAAGGGTCCCTCAATGTATCATGGCTGGACTGTGTAATGGTTCAGGTTAGAAACTCCATTGTGTGATCTTCAGCTCTACAGGAGCTAGAATGGGTAGTCCAGCCATGACACCCTTATCCTGGCAGACAGTGACGAGGCCAACCCTTTGCCCCCAGCCCATCCAATCCCCAGACCCTTGAGGGATTCATCCTTTGCAGCCTGGCAGCAGCAGAGGGGAAAATGGCCACTGGGCCTACCTCCTTAAGTGCCCTCGGGGCCCATGGCGCCAGGCCAGGGTCTCAATGCCAGGGTGCCAAGGGCCAGTGCACTGTTGGCACTACCAAGGTGCATGGCCTGAAGGGAGGTTGAGTGGGGGGGGGAGGAGGGGGAATGGGAGCTGAGTAGGGGGAGGGTCTGAGGGTGGAGGGGGCCTGAGTGATTGGGGGGGAAGGGGGAGTCAGATAAACCTCCTGCCTGTGTGGTGTGGAGGAGAGGATGCCTCTCATTGCTGAGGGGCTGGTGGTTCTTCTTCGATCCTGGGGTACGAAAGCCCACCTGGTGCAGATCCTGCTGGGGAAGTGGGTGAATAGTGAGAGCTGTTTGAATCGGGTTCAAGCCCACTAATTACATTTAAAGTGGTTAATTTGAATATGTATCGGGTTCCGGCAACCCGGCCTGGGAGGGTCGCAACGGATTTTGCAAACGGCGGAGAACCTGTTTCTCTGGGTTCTCTGGGCCATCGCGATATTGCCGGGAGCTGGCGGACCCAGAGAATCCCCTCCACCCAATATTGTGTTTTTACTGTAAGCTACATAAAATTTGTTGCCTCGTGTTTTGTATTTCTATTGCAGGAAATGTGTATTATCCACAAATAAATTCAGAAAAAGACAATGAAGCGAGTGAGTGTTCCTTGCTGTCGTCACATACCTCTGGCGAGGCTTTGCTGGACTCTATCTGTTCCTTCATACTGGTGGATCTGTAAATTGAGTTAAAGATGTAATGTTTCATCTGTACAAATAAAATGCAGTGAAGCACCGCATAATGGAAATGGAAAAGTTGAATCAAAATTTCAGAAAATTCTTCAATGTTAACAGTCAAAAGTAAACCTTAAACATTTATCATTGCCTTTGTGTACCACAAGCAATAGACAAAGGGAATTTTTTTGACATGGTTAGTTTAGCAGCAATAAATAACTTATTACAAGCTCTTTCATTAAGCAACAACCCTCACAATAGACTGGCAGAAAACCAGTTTGTCACAGTTTCCTTGCATTCATCACTCGAAGAGAAAAAAAATCATATTACGTACTCGTACAAATCTGTAAACAAACCAGAACTGCAGCCAGTGCACCTAAATATTCCACTCCAAAAGGCTTTCTGGTCCAATTCTGCAATCATGCATTTCTTCCCATTCTCCGTGTGGATTGCTGAATCGAGACACTTGGCCCTTTCTGGGGGTCTTGCACAGAATGGGGCTTATTATACTCCTTCACTGTTCTACTTTTGTAAATTGGTCCCGCACTAAAAACGCTATATTTCATAGTTATTCACTCTCCAGCCTTCAGAAAATTGATTTTTAATGGTATGAGTGACAATGTGAGTTCAACGTTACTTTCGCAGCTACCCTTTGCTACAGCACTGTGACAGTAGTTGTTTTGCAAACACAATTTTCAACATGCGAAACAAATTCGATTGGATATCCTAAAGGCAGTGTAAGTTTTGGGGGTGGCTGAAGGTTTCAGTCAGAGGTAACAAAGATAACTGTGATTTAATCACACAACCGAGTTGAGCCTGAAGATGGAGGGATGTCTGCGATGGAATGACACCATCTACACTCTATACACGAAGCTGTCACGGATTTGAACCATCCACTGAAACCCAATCTCAAGACATGGGCCAGAATTTTATGCTGTTCAGACGGGCAGGTGGCTGACCCAAAAGCGCGTGAAATCACGCGAGAAGATGTCAGGCATGTGTCCCAATGTCATCACACACTTGTGCAATGTTTTGGTCTGCAGGCATGCGTGAATGTTGAAAGCATGCCCGCCGACAATCAAGCAGGCAATGTAGCCCATTAAGGTGTCAATTGAATGCAACTTTAGGAGGCCCAGCTTGGTTGTCGGGCGGGCCGATTGGTCAGGCGTACTTTACGTTTTAGCTGCGATCTTGATCCAGGACAGGAAGAAATGTCTGGGCTGATACAATATTTAAAGAGGTATCTGAGCACTGAGGCTTGTGTTTGAATGTGCTGCCTTGACACACTGTGCTTAGCTTTTCCATTGCAATTTATTCTTTACAGATCTGTAGTTCCCTGAGAAAGCTCTGCAGAGGCTGCTCTCCGCTGAGGGAGCACACGAGAAGAGCCAGCCTGCACCCTCCCTTTTCTTGGTGCCCACCCTCTCCCTGCTGTCCCTGGCAGCACTGAGACTTTGCTGTCAGGTTGGCTGTCCATCAATGCTGTCCGTTCATTAGCCAGACAATGTGAAATTGCAGTTCAGGGTCAACTTAAGCACATTTTGCACCTCCTTCCAGGCCCATCAAGTGGGTCACGCGCCAGACCAAAGGAATATTTGGGCTATGATCGACCAGAGGAATAACTGTCAATTGATAATGAAGATTACAATAGCATTAACATTTTACATGCCTAGATCATCCAGAGCCACCATTGGTGACATTTGTTGCATTAGCCAGTCTTCAATAAAGCAAGCAACTGATGCCTTTCATCAGAATGAGAAGAGGTTAAAGATGAAACAGGCTCAAGCACAAAGGGGGAGAAGGGTTTGGGTGGGGTAGTGGGAAGGTGGTGGTGGGAAAATAGCAAAAGGGAAAGTCTGTGATAGAGTCAAACACAGGAAAGATTAAGGGTGGAATTCTCCAGCTGCTCTGGTCTAAAAGCTGGAAATTCCCGCCCGACCATCAATGGCGTTTCACATGCTCCGCAACCCCCACCCCGCTAAAACTCCAGCGGCAGGCGGGATTGGAGAATTCCGAGCTAAATGACCAAAGCAATGAAGGCACAGACGAGCAATCTTATGGGGGGGGGGGGGGGGGGGGGGAGGGTAATGCCATTGTAACAAGCTTATCAGCCATGATTGAATGGCGGAACAGACTCGATGGGCTGAATGGCATAATTCTGCTTCTATGTCTTATGGCCTTATGTCACACTGTACAGCTGGTCACAATGCTGTTCCTACTTAATGGGGCAGGTAGGCTGAATGCTGGCCCCTAGGGAATCAAAGTCAAGCAGTACTGCCGAGGCAAACACATCATTAAGAAGGTCCCGAGCAGAGATAAAGAACAGACACACAAAAAGATCATGCACCACCCAAATTCCATGGGAACATTCAATTGGCATGCTGAAACAGATTCCAATGTCGAGGTAATCATTTTTTTCTAGCACATTTTGGCAAAAACTATCTGATAAGAATCATAGAATCCCTACAGTACAGAAACAGGTCATTCAGCCCATCAAGTTTGCACCAACTCTCTGACAGACTACCTTACCCAGGCCCTCTCCCCCACCCTATCCTCAAAACTCCACACATTTACCATGGCTAATCCACCTAACCTGCACACCTTTGGACAGTGGGAGGAGACCGGAGCAGCCAGAGGAAACCCACGCAGACACGGGGAGAATGTGAAGGTTCCGCACAGACATTCACCCAAGGTCGGAATTGAACGCGGCTCCCTGGTGCTGTGAGGCAGCAGTGCGAACCACTGTGCCGCCGTGTCGACCCCAAAATTACGTAACTTTGTTGTGGAGGGGAAAACAGTTCAAAAGGAGCCAAAAGTAAAGGAAGGGGGAGAGGTGGAGGGAAAGAGTCACATGCAGGCTACAACACTGGTGATAAAACAATGAAAATGGTCTCTGATTGATAAAATAATCTGATCTGCGAATTAACGTGCCCTGAATCAATTATTTTCAAAATTCTAATATACCAGCCCTTGAGCAACCACACATGAATAGCCACCACAACATCCACTACCATGTCCGCTTATAATCATCAGCCTGCAATACCGTCCTGCTTTTAAAAAAAATCAGTGAAATTAAAATTGAGAAGGATTTATATCAGTTCCACCAGATTACTGCCCTTGTGATGAAGAGAAATTATTGTCTCTTTTTACTTATTGTTGCAACCCTACTAGAATTAGAAATAAAATTATATCAAATTCAATCCCTTCATTCCATATGGTAGAGCAATGTCCACATCATGAGCAATGTTCCACACGGATTACCCTTTTTTTCATTCATTCATGTAAGTGTCACTGTCTGAGCCAGCATTTATTGCCCGTTCCTAATTGCACTTGAACTGAGTGGACATTTCAGAGGGCATTTAAGAGTTAACCACATCTAGAGTCACATGCAGACCAGACCAGGTAAAGATAGCAGATATCCTTCCCAAAAGGACATGAGTAAACCAGATGTTTTTTTTATGACAATCAATATGGTCATCATTTGACTTTTAACTCCAGATTTTTATTGAATTCAAATTCTACCACCCACTATGGTGGCTTTCGAACCTGTGTTCTCCAGAGCATTACCCTAGGTCTCTGGATTACTAGTCCAGTGACAATACTACAATGCCACCACCTTCCTAACTTTGGTGGAACTCTGAGGCTAATGGCAGTCACCAGGGGCAGGAATGTTTGCTTTGAGTCAGGACCTTGGTGAGGATTCCAATGCTATGTCATGTTAGAAATAATCACCCAATTTTCGAAGGGCCAGGTCAATTCATGACGAGAGGGATGGCAAGTGGGCTCCTGATGCTGGAGGACCAATAGGAGGCCTTCCAGCATTGAGAGCGCTGAGGCTGTCAATACAGGTAAGGGAGAGGGAGCGAGAGAGAGAGAGTGCTCTTCAAGGTGGAGATGCCCTCGCAGTATTTTTTAAATGATTGAAATTAAAGTAGTCATAGCTACCAGACCACAATTGTGGAGAGAGCTATGGTCATCCTTCTGCATGGGCAGCAGGAGGGAAGGGGCTTTAAATTATTCAGGAATTCTGGCCCATCTCCGCACCTCAGTCTGCTGCATCCATTCACTTGGCAATGTTTCATCCATTGTGAGAAAATGTCAGAAAATTCTTGTTAGCAGGGCAGGGGACCTTAATAGGCCCTTAGCAGAATGGCAATCCATTGCTTGTGGGCAGGTAGCTATTGTGCCTCAAACCTCCTTTGCTTGAACATGCCTGAGGCAGGCAGATGCCAGCAATCTGGCAAGACAGTGCCCCATGGATTCTGTGCTCAACTGAATATTTGGCACCTGGTTACCAGGAATTTCTTCTCTGCATTATCAGAAGTCCATCTCTTTCAAGGCAATACAATTGGCAGCTGCAATGGGAGCATAGGCAGGTAGGCATAGGAGATGTGTCCAGATTGACATTCACATCTACCTGACTCACGCACATGAGGAGCTCTTGAGCTGACCTTGTTAACTCTGGAAGTCTCAGTACTGGAGGGCATTATTAAGCAGAACCCAGTGTTGCCACCAGGGCAAGTGGAGAGGAATGGTTTTGATAACAATGGGGGTGGTGTCAGTCATATGAAACTAATGATCCAGAATTGTAATATAATCACTTGAAATGGGAAATGCAGCATCAACAGTTATTTGAATATATACCTTTGACTATACATAGAAATTAATATTCAGAAAAAGGTAAATGGGTGGGGATATTGAATGCAGGGATGTATATGAATTAAAGATCGATAAACATTCATGAAATGTCCTCCATATACCATAGAATTTAGACTGTGTGGTATTCTCATCCAACAAGATTAAATCACAAGGATTGCTGTAGAATGGAAAATAAAATACTTATATTTTTACAATCTCCATAGAAGCGAATAACGTTTTAAAACTAATTCAAACGTCCAGTTAATATTTGAATAGATGTTCTGACAAGATTTCATGTCCTAAGATGTCTAAAGCAACAAGTAGACTAAAATAACTATTAGCACTATTTTTGTTGACAACTTATAATTTAAATGACAAAACAGAACTTTTAACACAACTGAAAAAGAGCACTATCAGGTATATATTACACTGTC
The DNA here is from genome assembly GCF_964213995.1 of Mustelus asterias. Classification (NCBI taxonomy): domain Eukaryota; kingdom Metazoa; phylum Chordata; class Chondrichthyes; order Carcharhiniformes; family Triakidae; genus Mustelus; species Mustelus asterias. Next base: position 59,376,850 of record NC_135807.1, on the reverse strand, counting down.
CTTTAAGTAGACTTTCCGTTCTCCCAAAATGATCCTTAGCTCCTGAGAATTTACTTCTGATCCTTTCATTTCCCAACCTGGAAATCCTTAAATGTAGAACTGCTTCTCATAGTGTGAGTTTCCTTGGAGACTTCCCACTCCAGCTAAAGTTAGGCAAATCTTCCAGTCTCATGAAATTTGGTCTTTCCAATCTGAATGCAAGCTCCCAATCATATTCCTGGGCAGTGAACCAAATGAACCTTGCTGCTTGTAGCTGCTCTCTCTCAGGATCCCGGCAGACTGTCTATGAGTTTTCTGGGATATCTTAAAAATATTTCACCTATCAAAGCCCATTTCTGTGACAACATGAATTACATGGTCCTTGTATCCAGGTAGAAATGCCAATTAGCTATCCTTAAGAGCCCAACTCTCTTTCATCATAAACTCACTGTCTATTCGCTGTTAGGACACGTTCTGCTGCCATTGTCTCCAAATGTAAACACCTTGCGCCTTCTTCGCAGTAAAACAATCTGGGATCCTTTAATCTCTAACCATCAAACCACCCAGGCTTGCTGTCAGACAGGCATCAAAACAGGTCACATGACTCCTTTCTTTTCACCTTAAATTAAAGATGCATTACCAAATCATAACAATTTTACAAACCTTGTGATTTTAACAGTATAAACCCATAAAGAATACAAACAAAGTACTTTGATTGATTTCTAGAGCCATGGAATACACAATCTGGGGGGTAATAATTTTATAAAGAACTTTGGTTCAGTCACGCTTGGAGTATGTAATTCTGGATCTAGCCAAGTGTTCACAACAATCTCCTGGCACCAACAATGTACGACAAGCAAATCAGACTTCAGTAGGATAGAGGGCCAAGGCCCACCTGACTTTGGGTCTCATTTATCAACAAGCTGCATACTTGTTTGGCAGTCCCAGAAAGCTCCAAGTAATCAGGCCCCACACCCACTGTGGTGAACACAAACCAATTTCTGGTTGGGTCTGAGTACAGGTGTTAGTCCTTTCTTTGCATTGTCAATGGGAATAACAGTTAATAGCACAGAAGGAGACCATTCAGCCCACTGTGTCTGTAACAGGAAAGAAAAGTGTGAAAAAACCATCAAACTCTTTCATCCTTACTTGATCCTGTTTTAGGCAGCCGCACGGGACACCATTACAGATCCCAAATTGAAATGGCATTGGACATGCTTCTGGGACTATTTGTGCACAATGGGATGGCCCTCTACAATATGCCTTCTTGCACCCATTTTTCACCTAGAGAAAGTTGCAAAGAGGTCAAATTTCACCCCTGTGTAATTTTATGTCAAGGGCAGAATAACTTACATCTTCAGTGCCCACGAGTTATGTGGCTGGTGCCACTGAGTAGTTTGTTTTTCCTTAAGCTACTGGCCCATGACATGTATCTTCTAGCTAATTATTTATTTTAAGCAATCTGAAAGCAATGAGCAAAACGGTAAAGTAGCTGAAGCAATTATTGATTGTACAACTGGGGAAAATGAACAAAATAATCATACAGCACAGTAAAGAGAGTAACAGGATAGTGTCCAAATGTCATGATCTCAATGCTGTTAAAACATGGTGTACTGGGGCTGTTGCTCCCTCTTATTTCTTGTTACAAATCTTGATTACACTAGCAGAATGGAAACCTAACAATCACCTCATCGTTACATTACAAAATACTTGACCAATAGAGCCAAATCAACAATAGAACAAATTCACCAATTAAACACATCCAAATAAAACAATTACAATTAAAATCCTTCACATACTAGGGTCAATGTTAGGAATGTCTGCTCCAGCCGGAGAGTCCAGCCTCTAAGAGCCAAAATGACTCAAAGTATTAACTCTGCTTTCTCTCCTTACGGACGCTGCCAGACCTGCTGAGTTTTTCCAGCATCCTCTGTTCTTGTTTTAAACTCCAGCATCCGCAGTATTTTGCTTATTTTAGAGAGTCTAGCCTGTTGGGAATACATATCGAAAAATTCCTGGCAGCATTCCCTATGATTTTCAGTCCATTAAAATTAATGGACAGAAATTGCAATTACCATGCATGTGATTTCTTAATGAGTGCTTCTAGCCGACAAACACATTTGCAAATTTTGCTCCATAAAATAAAGACAGGTCTAAAATTCTGAGCCATTATTGGAGACCTGGATTGCAAGTTGGGACTGTGATGGGTGTTCTGTCAGGAACAGGCAAGAGCAGGTCTTCCTCAGAATCCCACTGATCACTAAATACAGGATGGGCCTGGGATAGGTGGAATGTCTATCAATGATGGCCAATGATGGCATGTGGCTGGACCCAAGCGAAGGTATCTCCTCAGCCTGGCCTTCCTATCACCCAGCAACCTGAATGTAGGAAGAATTTGTACAGGGCTTTGAGCCAGCCAAAGTGGGGGCCATCAGAAGGTGCAAGTTTGGGTCTTGGCTTGGGTAACTGTGAGATGATCAGCAATCCTAAGTGATAATTGCATCCTTTTAAAAAGCACAATCAAAATAAGCAGTTTTCCAGCTCCACATTTCCAATGGAGACACTTAACAGGTTGTACAATCCTATACGATGCATTAATATTTGAGGTAGTGATCTGATTTTTCTGAGTTGAGCCATTTAGTTTTCTACTGGACACAGGTGAGAAACAGAAACTTGGAAAGCTGTGACCCCAACCATCTTTTTCCTCCCTGATTCTGTGACATCACTTCTGCCTGAGAAATATTCTATACAGACACTTCAACCAGTTTATTACTCAACATCACGTTTACCCAGGTGCTCTTACTTTATGAGACAAAGAAAGGACTGCGGTTCACACTTAGTTTTATTAAAACACATGGAAGTTAAGGAAACAACTCTCACACAATAAATTAACATTCCCCTAAATTAGGCTGACTGCCTGAAAAACACATATACTACCTGCTCTTGAACTTGATGAACTTGACCGGGCTGTTGGATTCAATTCACTGAGCTCATGTCGGCGGATGAACTCAGGGACTTCTTGGTATGAAGATGGATCTCACACTTGTCTTTGTCCATTGTCACAGTTCACAGGTCGCAGCAGGCTGGTCATGTCTTCGCCGGGGGTCATCCCGAGATGCCTGTTTTTATCCCCCTCTCCAAGCCCTTCTGGAATATTCTCTGCCTTTCAGCCAATGGGGTCACAGGGCTGTGGGTTACTTCACCCAATGAGGTTAGGCCAGATCATCATAGTTGTCCAGTTCTTAAGAGTCCTGGGTGCACATGTCCCCTTTCAAGATATGGTTCAAGAGAGTCTGGCTGAAACAGTCTTTTTCTATTGTTCTGGCTGAATACCTCTTGATGGGTTTCAGCCATAATGACTCTCCCATTGTTAATGTTGAACACCTCTGTTCAATATGCAAGACGGGGCTGGGCTGGTCTCTGTTGACTTTTAACCTGTGGTAACCTTGGCCTGTCTGCATTCCATGCATCCCGACAAAGACATGACCAGCCTGCTGCGACCTGTGAACTGTGACAATGGACGAAGACAAGTGTGAGATCCATCTTCATACCAAGAAGTCGCTGAGTTCATCCGCCGACATGAGCTCAGTGAATTGAATCCAACAGCCCGGTCAAGTTCATCAAGTTCAAGAGCAGGTAGTATATGTGTTTTTCAGGCAGTCAGCCTAATTTAGGGGAATGTTAATTTATTGTGTGAGAGTTGTTTCCTCAACTTGCACGTGTTTTAATAAAACTAAGTTTGAACCGCAGTCCTTGCTTGCAGAAGCTGTTTAAGCTGTGTCTGATTTAGAGAAATCATGAGATTTAGAGAAATTTATTATGGGTCCAGCCACTTGCCATCATGGGCTGTCATTGATAGACATTCCACCTATCCTAGGCCCATCCTGCATTTAGTGGCCAGTGGGATTCTGAGGAAGACCTGCTGCCTGTTCCTGACAGAACACCCATCACTGTCCCAACTTGCAACCCAGGTCTCCAATAATGGCTCAGAATTTTAGACCTGTCTTTATTTTATGGTGCCGGCATCTCCACATCTGATTTAGAGTGCCCAATTTTATGTTGGTCCTAGTTGCTTCCGCCATTGTCCACTTGGTCACATATAGAATTACAAAGGCTAAATGCAGAGAGCTAGGCCATTGAGCCCAAACAGTCCATGCTGGTGTGTATTCTCCACTCGAGCTTCCTTGTATCTTTTCTCATCAGCTATTTTCTTCTCCTTCAAAAACTTGTCCACCTTTTTCTTAAATGCATCCATACTATTTGTTTCAGCCACTCCCTGTGGCAATGAGTTCAACATTCTTACCCCTCTTAGGGGTAGAATTCTTTTGAATGCCCTATTGGATTTCTTGGTGACTATCTTATAGTATTGGACTCTAATTATCTTCTCTATAAGAACAAACATTCTCTCTGTATCCACTCCACCAAAACCTTTCATAATTATAAAGACCTTTATTCGGTCACACCTCAGCCTTTGTTTGCAAGACGAAAAGTGATTTGGTCTGTCAATTCTTTCCTAATATGTACACATAAGCATTTCTGGTATAATCCTTATAAATGTTTTCTGTACCCTTTACAATGTCTCTATGTCCTTGTTATAATATGTCAACCAGAACTCTATGCAGTACACTAGGTGTGGTCTAATTAAGGTTCAATACAGGATGAGCATAACGTCCTTACTTTTCAATTCTATCCCTCTCAAAATAAAGTCTAGTACTTGGATTTTTTTATGACCATTGCTAACCTGCAGCACAACCTTTAGTGATTGATGTATATGTACTCTGGGATCCCTTTGTTCCTCTACCCCACCTAAACTTGCACCTTCCAAGAAATAAGTGACCTCACTATTCTTCCTAACAAAATGTACTGCCTCACATTTATCTGAGTTGACCTTCATTTGTCAATTATTTGCCTATTCTTCAAGTTTATTAATGTCCTCTTGTAATTCATTGCAGTCCTCCTAGGTATTGCTGGCAAAAGAGTGGCACTGTTGGCTAAAACTTGTCTCAACCTCCCAAAGGCACTGCTCTGGGGATGGCGCTGAGGCATACCACTGAAAGTCACTGTTCTCACTAACACCTCATGTAGCATGTCTTGGATATAAGATTTAATTCAACGAGTATAACTATGTCAGGCTGTTGCATGATTGTGGGGCTGGTCTCCTAACTTTGGAGCAAGCCCCCAGATGTTAGGCAGGGGGACTCGACTGAGCACATTCGAGTCGTTGATTCCCTTAATGATTGAGGTGAAGGTGAAGGCCTTCCTTCTCAACCTTGCTTCTCCTTTGTTGTTTCTAGTGACGTTGACGATGCCAAGTGGTCCATCCGGTTTGATTCCTTGATCACTTTTGTTTGGTATTAATATTTAGCTTGCTGGGCCATTTCAGAGAACAGTTACGAGTCAACCATATAGTGTGGGTCTGGAGTCACATGTAGGCCAGACCAGGTAAGGATGGCTGATTTCCTTCCCTGTAATGCCATGTAAGTTGCTATTAGGCTGAAATGTATTTTGATGCACACCAAAGTCACAGTTTATGGGCGCCATTTTCCCAGCCCACTGCGCTGCTCGATTAGTCCAACGGGCTAGGAACTGTAAGTGGGGTGGGTGGGTGGGGGGGCAGGGGTGGGGGGGGGGAGGGGGGGGGGTGTCTGTAACAGGATTTGCGACCAGGATGCAGCTGATCATGATTTTCCCGGACCATTTCTTTATCATGTAATCAGCCTCCTGCCAGAAAACAATGCGAGGCTGATTCCCATATTTAAATCGCTATTCAAATATCATAAGTGATCCCGGGACGGTATCGACCAGGCTCGCTAATGTTTCTGGAGAGGTTCCCACTAGCGGGATTTAAAACTGGTCCCCATCACCGGGGACCAAGCATGATGACCTTGCTGGTGGGGGCAGAGGCCATTGAGGCCCCCCAGGAGGTTGGGGCTGGGGGTGCCCACTGGGCAGTGCCAAGGAGCAAGGCTTGAGAGAGTAGGGCCTTTTGGGGGGCCGGGGAAGACTGATAGGTGGTCAGGGGGGTCACTGCGCACTCTGCATTTGAGATGGGTGGGGAAGGGAGGGAGGGGCGATCGGGGCAGTCCACGGGGGGGTGGTCGGGACTAGCCGAGGGGGTGGTCGGGGCTGGCCGATGGAGGGGATGGTCGGGGCTGGCCGTTGGGGGTGCGGTAGGGGATGGCCATGGGGGAGGGGGTCGGCAATTGGGGGGGCAGCTGGGAGGCTGGTGATCGGGTGGGGTGGGGGTCAGGGAAGCCTTCGGGAGGCCGACAATGGGGGCCCAGTTCTCACGTACCGATATCCCTACTGGGAGATCGGCATAGGCGCAGTGGCCTGCTCAGCACACTGATGCCGGATTCTCAGGTGGGATGAGGCCCCACTCCCACTTTACCAGTGTGAATCCCTTGGCGGACTATGTAATACACAACGTGCCGGAAATTCATCTGAGTAAGTACACCCAAAAAGCAGGTGGGAAAATCTCCCATTTACGGGCAGTGCACTCTATATAGTATCCAGCAGCCAGACATCGGGCGGCTGCTACTTGTGCTGAAATGGAAACTGAGACATTGACCATCAGACAGTAGGTAAAGCCACCATAGTCTCAGGTGACCATAGGCTGCTCTCCCTTTGAGGTAGTGTTCTTAACCTGAGGATCACCACAAATCAGGTGAGAAGCAAGGTTGAGAAGGAAGGCCTTTACCTTCACCTCAGCCGGTACGGGAATCAAACCTGCACTGTTGGCATCGCTCCGCACCACAAATCAGCCATATAGTCAACTGAGATAATCAACCAGACACTCTGGACGGAATTTTATTGGCTCGCCCTGTCCATCGATGGGCAGAGCGAGTCGGTAAAATCATGCGAGAGCCGAGAGCAATGAACGGGGAAAAATTGTGTTGGCCTTGCCGGTGGAACCGGAGACCATTGAGGCCTCCCAGGGAGGCTGAGGGCTAGGTGGGTGCCCCTTGGGCAGTGCAAGCCTGGCACATTGGCACTGCTAGCCTGGCACCTGGGCAATGCCCAGCGGGCAATTTGGCAATGCGCACTGACACTGCTGGGAGTGGGGCCTATGGGGCAGTGCCTATGGTGATAGGGCCTATGGAGATGCTGAAGGGGGCTGGGCTCAAATGGATGGGGCAGGCATGATGGAGGGATGAAGCGACTTCCCGATCGGGGGGAAATAGGGGCCCGCTGCCATTCTGCAATGGGATCAGATCAGGGCTGGGAGATGCGATAGGTCTGGGTGGCGGGGGACAGTGGAGCTAGATGCCCAAGCATTGTGGAGCTCGTGAACGTCTGTGGACCGCCCAATTGTGGCGGGGGGAGGGGGGTTGTGTTCAGACTACCTGCAACAGCAGGGGCCTGACACCTCTCTCTATCTATCAGACCCTGCTGTTGCTATTGAGCATGTGCAGAATCAGAGGTCTGCACATGCGCAGTAGCTCCCTCTACAGGCTGGCTGGCGAATTAAGCCCAGCCCACTGCCTACAGCAGCTAGATACAGTCTGCACCATTTTTTCAATGACTAAGTGCATAAGATTGACCATGAAAACTAGCCCAAAAAGCAGATCAGGAGCTCTCCCATTTTCCCTTTCACACCAGCTGGACAGTTAGAAGCAATCTTGTAAAATTCTGCCCTACGTCATGGTTGATTCCGTAGTTGTGTTGATGGAGTTGGCCATCGGTTTTCAGCGACATAATTTCCTGTATGATTTCTTTAAAGTGCGCTCCAAGTCTGATATTAGGAAATTACATCAAGTTTGATAAAAATACCAATGTATAGAATAAGTGCTTACAAACCTAGAGCATGTGCTGTGTTCAGTAAGTCAATTTTGAAAGGAAATCAAGAGGAAGTTATTTATCAAGTTTAGTGAAAATCCAATAAATGTTGAAGTTATTGAGGTGATAATTCAGTTGGAGGACAGACTGTGTACACATACATGGTCAGCTGAGCTGGTTCTTCTAATCACACCCATATTCAAAAGGAACTGAAAAACTGATGAAAGAAAATATTGTGCAATTTGGTTGAAATTGGCTTTTAATTTTAAATTTTAAATTTAAATTTTAAATTGGCTTTTAACTTCTTAAGGAAAGTGTCACAGATGTACGAATAATCAAATTGCAAGATTTATCTTCAATTTCTCATCTTTTTTGACAGTAACAGTAAATTGAATTTACAAAAGGAAAGTACCAAAGATCCTGGAAATTTGAAATTAAACAGGCATGCGAGAGATATTCCAGAGAATGGTCCGTGGCCAGGGTGGTGGAAGGGTTCTTAAACAATAAAATGAATCACTGGGTCCCCTCCAGTCTGCTACCTGACAACATGGGAAACGGGCCTTTATAGGCCCCTTCATGGCCTCGATTGGCATCACCCTCCACCTCCCACCACATGTGGGTGTGTAACCACCTTGCTCCTGACCAGGCCGACTGAAAAGTGGTCCAGAAGTCGGCGGACAATGGAGAATTCCAGGCCTGTCCGCCTCCATTCCTGCCTCTGGCTGTCTTCCAAAGTTCCGCCCGTTAACTCTCGTTCTCTCGGTACACATGCTGCATGAGCTTCTGCACACTTCCAGTTCTTTCTGCTTTTATTATGAGGTTGATTTTTACAGTTCTCCTTTTTTTCCTGAATGTTCTGAGGTAGAAATTAGACTGGGTCTGTTATCAGAGGCAGCATGTACCCAAAGGAGGTGGATGAGCGATCGATAGAAATTGATCCGAGGGCCTTATTAGTGCACTCAAGGCGCATGGGTGAAAGCAACTCAGTCTGCTTGCCTCATGTAAAACCTACTGGGTTGAAATGGGCTACACAGGGTGCTAGATTGTGACTCCTTTAAAGTTAGGGGAAGTATTGCCACTCCATGTAATGGGTAGAATCTCTATCTTGCCTGAAGGAAAATTACTTCCTGCCCTATGAAACATAGAAGATAGGAGCAGGGGAGGCCAGTTGGCCCTTCGAGCCTGCTCCGCCATTCATTCCAATCATGGCTGATCATCCAACTCAATAGCCTAATCCTGGTTTCTCCCTATAATCTTTGATCCCATTCACCGCAAGTGCTATATCTAGCCGCCTTTAGAATACATTTCATGTTTTGGCATCAGTTACTTCCTGTGGTAATGAATTCCACTCTTTGGGTGAAGAAATGTCTTCTCATCTCTGTCCTAAATGGTTTACCCCGAATCCTCAGACTGTGACCCCTCTTTCTGGACTCCCCCACCATCGGGAACATCCTTCCTGCATCTACCCTGTCTAGTCCTGTTAGAATTTTATAAGTCTCTATCAGATTCCCCTCTCATTCAGCTGAACTCCAGCTAAAACAATACTACCCTAGTCAATCTCTCCTCATATATCTGTCCCGCCATCCCTGTAATCAGCCTGGTAAGCCTTCACTGCACTCCCTCGAGAGCAAGAACATCCTTCCTCAGAAAAGGAGACCAAAATTGCACACAATACTTTAGGTGTGACCTCACCAAGACCCTGTATAATTGCAACAACACATCCCTGCTCCTGTACTCAAAACCTCTCGCAATGAAGGCCAACATACCATTTATCTTCTTTACCGCCTGCTCCACCTGCATGCTTACCTTCAGTGACTGGTGCACAAGGACACCCAGGTCCCTCTGCGCACTCCCCTCTCCCAATTTACAGCCATTCAGATAGTAATCTGCCTTCTTGTTTTTGCTTCCAAAGTGAATAACCTACCATTTGTCCAATGTGAGATTACCAAATTCTATGGAGTTTGTGCTCCTTAAAGCTCCCTGCCTGCTGTATCTATGTAATAAATTCGGACAAGGATTAGCTATGCCTCTCATCCTGCAACCTGCAAACCATTTGCTGTCCTGTTGTTCTTTTTACTCTGTTTGAAACGGAGTGGGAATGGCTGCAGTACGTTAGCATAAGCAAAGAACCGTACAGATGGAATTGGTGCTTTAACAAATAGGATTTAATTGACCTAAGCAAGTCTGCTGCAACAACAGAAAGAGAATCCCACTGCAGATTTCTGCTCTAATTTGGAGCCAGCAGAGAACTCCAGCTCCCTTATGTAGTGCCAGTTGCTACTGCTAAATCAATTTCACAGTTCTCCACTGGGTTTAGTGCCAATGAAAGTGATCACTAGCCCGAATCTGGAAAAAAGAACAGGGCTTCTGATGCTTGAATCTTTAGAATTGCGTTCATGGCTACCAAGAACAAAAGGTAGTGTTACTTATCACAGCTTATTGCCTATTGTCATTTCTAAATATATATTCTGTTTTCAGTGATCGTACTGACAGAAATCATCTTGAAGAATTATGTATTCCTTATTCAATTGTACAGGTGTGTGACTGGGGTTGCAGTGTTTTGATGGTGTGCATGACATCCTGGTGTGATATATCCAAAGTAAAATTCATTCTACATCCAGAATAATAGGTAGCTTGCATGGATAAACAAGGCAGTAATTGGTTCAAGAGATTTTGATGGCTGTATAAATTGCAAAAAGAATTAATTCTTTTTGTACATTATTAGAACCCCAAAATTCAATGGCAGTGAAATGGAGTTACGTTATGCATTGTTGTGGATATTTGCATCTTTGCCAAACCCCAACCACACCAATTCTTGCCATTCTACTGCAGCCCTCCTGCATGTTTCTTTTCTCTAGCCTGTTGTTTATGTTTCTCTTCTTCTTCCCTCAACTCAGACAGGAATTACCAAAACTAGTCCCATGTGCAAGAAATCTCAATTGTTTCTAAGGACTCAGGAACACAAGACAAAAAATACTCTCCTAAACTTACAGCGCAGCAACAATCAGTGCTTATTTATGCATGATGCAGAAAACATATCTTTGGCTTAATTCTTCTGTCTCCCATTTTCCTGACTTGATCCATCAATGAGCGGCTGCGCCGATAATATAGCGAAAGTTGCAGTGGAATTCTATCTGCATGATGGAACTTCAATTTAAATAGACAAAATAAATAAGTTATGTTGCTGCTTGATACAGGTGGACCCTGCTGCTTGGATGCTTCTGGCAATTAAAATGGTGACAGACCCAATGGCGGCACAATCAGGGCAGTAAATACTACACCAATATTTGCACTGTCTGAAGTCTATTAACATCAGGCAAAAGCAGTGAAAATCGACACTGTAGTGTTTACATTTAATATTACAGCGGCTTGATTTGCTGCTCTTTGAGATCAACGTTTACCAGGCATTGAGAATCAAGTTAACAAGTGGTTGATTTGGCCACTTACTGTTGATAGGAGAGCCATTGGATCTAAAGGCATTTGGCGACATCTGGCTCATCCTAAAGTAAAACGGGTGGTAGAATGCAGGAATATATTGGGAACAGTGGGGGGAATTTTGGATAATAGTACAAAGCGGGTGGTAATAGTTCAGCTGCTTTTAATGGAAACGAAAACTAGGAGAGATGGGCGATTGAATCGATACCGTCTGTTTATCATCCAAATTCAAAATTACCTTCAGCATGCCTGATATGGATAAATTACAAAAGCAATTTGTAGTTGCTTCATTTTTGCAATACTCCAGTTATTAACGTTTTCACAATGGCATATTTGCCTTTGGATGAACAGGCCACATGAAAGTGAATAATCTCATCTCTTGAACCCCAATATTCAGCACTTCAGCAGAAAATATTTTGATGTGACATGTAATAGGAGGCAACTGTAAATTACCAGCAAATATCAGTCAACTAATCGGCTACAATTAAAGTAGTCTTCTCTGATTCCCCATAGCTGAGCATTCACGCACGTATGTGCAGAATGCCCAGATGTGTGCCTAATAACCCAGGAAAATTTGCATGAAAGCAGTGAGGAGCAGCACTGCACATATCCTTCAGCAGCCAGCCAATGCAAATGTTCCATCAACTTAAAATTGCCCTGTGCTTCTAAGTTATTTTCTTACAGGCCAGATAATCAGTTTTCGAACAACATGTTGAATCAACAACTTCAGTAAATTACTATTTCTGACAGCCATAAGTTTGGCGGAATAGTACTGAACAACTGTATAATGCATTTGCAGCTGGGTTAGTCAAGAGGCATAGTATTTATGGTTCTCACTTCACGCTGCTGTGGATATGGAATCTTTAGAAGACTAACAATCCAGTACATTAACCATATGTGTAATGAGCTTTTTTAATCATGAAGAGTGTCTCATTTCAAGGGGAGAAAAAAACCCAGAAAGTGTTCATTTTACTCCTGCTTTCTGCCGGATGCTCAAAGGGTAGGAAAAGGATGATAAGTTTCTCGCCTGCTTGTCTCCCTTCCATGGAGGGAGATGATTGTGAGTTACAGGCTGTGAGGAAAAAGCACTGACAATAGATTTCTAGAACAAAGTGATAGACTTATGTACCTTATCACGACCTTCTGGCATCAGTAGGTCAGTAGAATGATATACTGCAAGCACATTGCTCTTAATCGTGCAATCTTGGTAACAGGTAATCCTCGCAAAGCTATTTACAGCTTGACTTTTTCAAGGTACTCCTCATACATATGCACATGCACTCATTCAAACTATGAAGTGATTTTCATGTTGCTCCTCGAGTGCCAGCACGAATTTTGGCACAAACTCGGTGATAGTCCAATGATAAGGTTAGGTAGAATGGCCATGTTAAATTGGCTCTTAGTGCCCCAAGATGTGTAGGTTAGAGTGATTAGTGGGGTAAATATGTTGGGTTACAGGGATAGAACCTGGGTAAGATACCCTGTCGCAGAGTTGGTGCAGACTTGATGGGCTGAATGGCCTCCTTCTGCGCTGCAGGGACTCGGTGATTCTATGATAGTTCAAAATTGCTTGTCATTTGACATATGACACTGATAGTGGCAATTGAAGTGGAAATGATGGTGACAGTAAATGTCTCAGATGTTAAAATATTGGCCAATATCCATAAGGAAGAGATTGCACTCCTTGGGGATTAGAGCCAGGGAACCAGTTCAATCAGCTTTAGCATGTGGAAGAAGTGGCAATGGTTGTGAGTGCCTTCTCTATGACTCCTAGACAGCCCTGCAATACAAAGATAAATTTAATGGTGTGACAAGGGTAGCAAATGTAATAGATGAGATAAACATGCATTAAGATAACTGTATCACTCCTCGTCCTCACAATGTTCCAACACTGTCATACGGAATTACCAAACGCCCCATTGATCCACTGTCCCATCCCTCATCCACATGCCACCAAAGACTAATCCTTCTCTCACTGGTTGCTTTGCGTGCTGAGCCTTAAAGCTACACTTCACATGGCCTTATCTCTTTCCAACTCCGACCATCCTCTTCCCCTCCTTGAATGTTGACAGTAGGTATGACTATACTCAAGCGTCAGTCAGAGACATTTCACACTGTTGGCAATTGGCTGTGTGGTTAAAAACAGAACATAACCAATTTTTATACCAATGATTGCTACATTTAATTCTGGCTTTCCATGGTCTATTATCCATAAACTTTGGTGCACCATGCTTCAGCATTTCCAGGATCTCACTGCAACCATGAAGTCAAACCCATTGTCTGACCAGTGGGAAGCTTAAACCAGTACCCAGTGTCAATGACAAGGGCAGGTGTGTATTTACCTGACCTGCTAGCTGTCTATCAGGCTAGCAGCGCATGCCAGCAATATAGGGAGTGTCCTCAGATGGCTCTTGCCAGTAACAGCAAAGAGGTGGGATCAGACAGACAGTTTTCTATGGGTCCATTCCTGGCCCTAAAGAGAAGATCAGTCCAAAGAGAATCAAACCAGAAGAATGTAGCTGTCTTAAGAACTAAGCTTTCAGGGGGCACTTGGAAAACTATTAAAACAGTTCAGAGGGCATAAAGCACAAACTGAAAGCCCAGTGTTAATATGGGTTACAATGTGTGTGGAATGAGTTGTAGCTAAATGTGTTGCAACATTGATAGGGTACTGGTTGTGGGTCAGGTCCTTTTTTTAGAGAATGTATCAGTAATTATCGGATAAAAGCAAGTGACTGAGATGCTGGAATCTGAAACCAAAAGCTTTGACAAAGGGTCACCTGGACTCAATGTCAGCTCTTTTCTCTCCTTACAGATGCTGCCAGACCTGCTGAGATTTTCCAGCATTTCCTTTTCTGGTTTCAGTAATTACCTTTTGGTTTTCATACACAATGATACAAAATATTTACTGGACATATAGCGAGCAGATGTTAGGGGAAGGGAGTTGATGCAAGTTATGGAGGAGGCCTGAGTATTTTGCGGAAGAATGTCTCCAAGATGGGTTTGCTGTGGACGTTGATAGTCATGACTACCATATTTCCTGCAGTATTCTCATTCAGACTCTGAACCTCAACCTCACTTTGTGTCTCAGTTGGCACCCCTTCCTTCTCGAGAATTCTGTTGTGTAGCACACGTTATGCAACTACTATTCTAGAAAGGGTGCTGGAGTATCTGGCAGAGCTCCTTGCAACAGCAGACTCCTGAACCAACTCTTCAACATTTCAACAGTCTGCTCAATAAAGCAATGGTGTTGGCATGTTGTTCTAACATTCCTCTTTGCTATGACAGTTCTCAGCAAAGCTGTCATTAGCTAAGGTAGCAAAGCGGATTCATCCAGTGACTTGCCTTCGTGAGTGGAAAAGAGCTGCCACTTTAGAATGATTGGGAACGATCGTGTTCTGACAATAGTCAGAAAAATACAGACTGATATTCGGGATTCTGCTGGTATTTTCAAATAAGTTGTACATTTAGGGACTGGATTTCCTTTCTTTCCCTGTCATTCTATAGGTTTCAATCACAGCGGTTGGATGGTCACATGTTATGAGTGTAATGTTACGAGTGCTGGACTTCATAAGATGATTTTGTTCAAGGTAAAATGGAGGTAGTTTGGATATGACCTCTTATGGAATCAGCCTGGAGATAAGCCCATGCAATCTGATTGACATGAGAACAAGGGTCCGGATCAAAATTTATCAAAAGAAGGACATTTGTTTTAACACCTTGGACACAAAGGAGGGGGCAATGCACAGAATTGCAGACTTTCAGAGCCAGCCAGACAGAGAGAAAGATGCTGCCGGGTGAAGAAAAAGAGAGAAGCTGTTGCTGTGAGAGTAGAATGTTGGTGGGAGCAGATTCCTTGTTTGAAGAACTGAACCTTGTAGGGTTTTAAAAATCAGGAAGACGCCAGAGAGTGGCTTGCTGCTCAAAGTCAATTCAATTATATCAGGAGGATTGAGTGAAGGGACTTTCAAAAGAACATTGGAAGATTTTCCCTGGTGTACAAAGAACAAAGAATAAAGAAAATTACAGCATAGGAACAGGCCCTACGGCCCTCCAAACCTACACCGACCATGCTGCCCAATTGAACTAAAACCCTCTACCCTTCTGGGATCACATCACTCATTCCCATCCTATTCATGTATTTCTCAAGATGCCCCTTAAAAGTCATTATCGTATCTGCCTCCACTACCTTCCCCGACAGCAAGTTCCAAGCACTCACCACCCTCTGTGTAAAAATTTTGGCTTTTACACCTCCTTTAAATCTTGACTCTCGCACCTTAAACCTATGTCCCCTAGTAGTTGACTCTTCCACCCTGGGAAAAAAGTTCTGATTGTAGCAGAGAAAGGAGAGCCTGTTGAATAGCCAGGAGGAGCTTTGGACTATAAATACAAGGTTGCTTGTCTGCTGAGAGTGCAGAATAATGTATAAATGTGGCTTGGGGGTTTTCAGTTCTGTTAATTAGTTAATGGAGAAAGTAACTTTCCTGTAGTTTAATGATTAGTTGCCTATTGAGTAATGTTGAGTCAATGTCAATTTTAGTTTATTTGGTGAAGTAAAAGACTTAAAACATAAGATATTATTGTGTGATTCTTTGCATCGGCCCCTGGGAAATTTATATTTCTTTTTAAAGATTACCTATCTCTACAGGGACCATAATAGAGCCCCTCAAATCTTTGGGAAGTAAACCACTCTGTTTTGCAGTCCATATCAAAATGAACAAACTTGCCAACTCTGATAAACAGAGCATCAGTAACTTTAAAAATGTAAACTGGGCGCCACAAACTGGCTTACAGTACAGAAGGTTGCTGCAACACTCTGGAAAGTGCCCATTGCAAAGAAGGGCATTGGTAATTTTCTGGCCATTGTCAGTATAGCTCTTGTCATGGACATGCGATGGAGGTTTGGTTGGAGTGTAAGGTTCATTGATCCTGTATGACCAGTTTATTTGCTTCAAGTGCCTACCAAATTTACTTTTGAAATCAGTGATTGTTGCTGCTTTGGAGGCAATGAGTTCCAGGTCATTACCACTCGCTGCATAAAAGAACCTCTTCCTCATATTCCCTCCAGATCTTTTACCTAAAACATTAAATCTACATCCCCTCGACTTTGCACTATCTGCTAATGGGAAGTAAATCTCTGTTCAATTTCAACATTTTCATGTACGGATTGTGGGCTATTCTCTTGTAAGGACATTAGAGCCAATAATTTATTTTCTACAATGCTGGCAGGTATTCTCAGTTTCCTGAAACAGCTCCTCAGCCTTTAAGACATTGCTAGTAGGTGGAATATGTATAAAATGTAGGAAATCTCATGTTACAATTTTCCATGTTTTATGTGGAAGTCCCTCAAGGCCTCACCTACTAAGCAAAGACTTCAGCCTTTCCAGAAAGAAATTCTTGGACCCAGAATTTCTGTTTTTTTAATTTTATTAACTTCAGAAGTCACTTTTGCCTTGCTAGTTAGTTGCGGAAATCTTTCCTCTTTTTATTCAGGTATACCTTGCGATTGTAAAGGTGGAAATGATTAAATCTATGGCTAGTGTCATTACATCATAAGATTGTCACTTTTGACTTCTGGGAAAAATTTCTAACCTATCAGAGAGTCACTTACTTATGGCATTGAATGAGGTCGCATGGCCCATCGAGGGCATGCCAGCTCTCCATGGAGCAATCTAGTCAGTCCCGCGCTCACGTTCAATCCTGCATGTCAGGTTTATTTCCTTCAAGTGCCCATCAAAAATTTACTTTTGAAATCAGTGATTGTTACTGCTTCATGGGCAATGTGTTCCAGGTCATTACCACTCACTGCACAAAAAAAACCTCTTCCTCATATTCCCATCAGATCTCTTACCCGAAATGTTAAACTTATATCCCCTCATCTTTGCACCATCAGCTAATGGGAAGCGATTTTCCTTGTCTACCATATACAAACCTGCCATAACTTTCTACACCTCCACCAAATCTCTCTCAATCTCCATTCCTCCAAGCAGAACATGCCCAGCCTTTCCAACCTAACCCCTGTAACTGAAGTCCACTATTCAGGTGAATCTATTCTCCCAAGGACCCTAACATCCTTTCTGAAGTGTGGTGACCAGAACTGAGCACAGTACTCTATTTGGGTCTTTATAAAAATTTAGCATAACTGCCTATTTCTATTAATGATGCCCCAAGATCTCATTTACTTTGCTAATCACTCTCCTGCTGCCTTCAAAGATTAATGCACATGCACCCACAGATTCCTTTATGTGCACGCTCCCTAGGACTGCACTGTTAAGTCTGTTTTGCCTCTCTTTCTCCCTGATACAGAAAAACATCAGCTCACACTTTCTCTCCGCTAAATGACATTTGCCACTGTCTAACAATTCTGCTAGCCTATCAATGTTGCATTGCCAGTTTGGGCATCATTACTAAATTTAGAAATTTTACAGTATTCTAAAGTCCAAGTCATTTATATATAGTAGAAAAGGCAGTGATCCTAGCACTGATGCTTAGCAAACATGACTGTCTACATCTTCCTGTCTTAAAAATAACCATTTACCACGACTTGATGTTTTGGTCCTTGCGCCTTTTTTAATTCGACACTTACCCTCCATCGTCAATTTTGTTAACTGGCTTTTTTATGTGATAGCTTGTTGGACGCTTTCTTGAAATCCATAGAAACAACATCCACTGCATTCCCTTCATCATCCTTCCCTGATACACCATCAAAAAATTCAATTAGCATGATCTGCCATTGGCTGTCCTTAATTAACTCAAACATCTCCAAGTGTCTGTTGAACGTTTTACCTGATTACTGTTTCTAAAAACTTGCCCACTATTGATGTTAAACAAACTGGTCTGTATTTGCTAGGACAGAACTCCCACTTACCTGACGAAGGAGCAGCGCTCCGAAAGCTAGTGGCTTTTGCTACCAAATAAACCTGTTGGACTTTAACCTGGTGTTGTGAGATTTCTTACTGTGTTTGCTAGGACTGTCATTACATTCTTTCTTGAAGAAGGGTGTCACATCTGTCACTCTCCAATCCTCTGGCACCTCTTCTGTGTCTAGGAAGTTTATGGCAAGCCCCTCCACAAATCTCCTTCAGCAACCAGGGATACAAGCCAACCAGATAGATGATTTATTGACCCTAAGTATAGCCAACCTTTCAGTACTTCCTCCTTCTCAATATTCACACAATCCATTGCTTCTACCCTCCCCGCTTCTACCGATATTTTGTCAGGTCCCTTCTCCAGACTAATCACCAATACAAAGTATTCATTAATAAATATTCTAGCCTTGTCCTGTACCTCTAATCATAGAACATAGAACATAGAACAGTACAGCACAGAACAGGCCCTTCGGCCCACAATGTTGTGCCGAGCTTTATCTGAAACCAAGATCAAGCTATCCCACTCCCTATCATCCTGGTGTGCTCCATGTGCCTATCCAATAACCGCTTAAATGTTCCTAAAGTGTCTGACTCCACTATCACTGCAGGCAGTCCATTGAACACCCCAACCACTCTCTGCGTAAAGAACCTACCTCTGATATCCTTCCTGTATCTCCCACCACGAACCCTATAGATATGCCCCCTTGTAATAGCTCCATCCACCCGAGGAAATAGTCTTTGAAGGTTCACTCTATCTATCCCCTTCATCATTTTATAAACCTCTATTAAGTCTCCCCTCAGCCTCCTCCGCTCCAGAGAGAACAGCCCTAGCTCCCTCAACCTTTCCTCATAAGACCGACACTCCAAACCAGGCAGCATCCTGGTAAATCTCCTCTGCACTCTTTCCAGCGCTTCCACATCCTTCTTAGAGTGAGGTGACCAGAACTGCACACAATATTCCAAATGTGGTCTCACCAAGGTCCTGTACAGTTGCAGCATAACCCCACGGCTCTTAAACTCCAAGCCCCTGTTAATAAAAGCTAACACACTATAGGCCTTCTTCACAGCTCTATCCACTTGAGTGGCAACCTTTAGAGATCTGTGGATATGAACCCCAAGATCTCTCTGTTCCTGCACAGTCTTCAGAACCCTACCTTTAACCCTGTAATCCACATTTAAATTAGTCCTACCAAAATGAATCACCTCACATTTATCAGGGTTAAACTCCATTTGCCATTTTTCAGCCCAGCTTTGCATCCTATCTATGTCTCTTTGCAGCCACAACAGCCCTCCACCTCATCCACTACTCCACCAATCTTGGTGTCATCAGCAAATTTACTGATCCACCCTTCAGCCCCCTCCTCTAAGTCATTAATAAAAATCACAAAGAGCAGAGGACTAAGCACTGATCCCTGCGGCACTCCGCTAGCAACCTGCCTCCAATCCGAAAATTTTCCATCGACCACCACCCTCTGTCTTCGATCAGACAGCCAGTTACCTATCCAATCGGCCAACTTTCCCTCTATCCCACACCTCCTCAGTTTCATCATAGGCCGACCATGGGGGACCTTATCAAACGCCTTACTAAAATCATATATGACTTTCTTTATCACGAAAGCGCTCATGCCACCTCTGACTAGCCAGTTATTAGATATTAGCTGGTTATTGGTCCCATTAAAAGATTTTGGGTTCCTTTTTACCTTGACCATCATTCTAATCTCATGTTCTCTCCTTCCATGTTTAATTTTCCTCCTTACCACCACCCCCCCCCCCCCCCCCCCCCCAACCCTCCTCGCAACCTATTGTATTTGACTTCATTCTCAGTTGGAGAACTCATCTAACATATATCATACACCCTCTGTTATCACCCTCCCTCATCACTCAAGCTGTCCTGGTGTTGGTTCCATTAGCTCTCACTTAATGTACCCAGTTTGTAAATGAAGCAAATGCTCCTTAAATATTGCCCATTGATCCTTAGAATTGCCCTGTAAGTTTTTGCTTCAACTTAACCCAGATTAGATCACCTCATATCGCATTGAAATTAGCCCTCTTGCAACCTGATGATATGATGATCAGCCTCACCCAGAAACACCTGGTACCCTTGGTCCACCTCATTTGCCAGCACCAGATCCATCAATGTTTTCTTTCCAGTTGGGTGAAGAACATATTAATCGAGGAAGGTCTGCCAAACATATTTCATAAATTTCTCCCCTTCCTTACTCTTTACTCTAACATTATTCCAATCAATATTCGGGTAATTAAAATCCCCTATATCACCACTCTATAGTTGTTGCACATCTCCATGATTTCCCTGTAGATTTTCTCCTCCATCTTTCTCTCACTATTTATAGGCCAATAAAATATCCCAGGTAACATGATCATACCTTTTTTGCTTCTCAATTCTAAACAAATTAATTATGTCCCTTGTTCTGAAGAATAGTCACACAGACTCAAAACATTAACTCTGTTTCCCTCTCCACAGATGCTGCCAGACCTGCTGAGTGTTTCCTCCACTTTCTGTTACATTTCAGATTTCTAGCATTTGCAGTATTTTGCTTTTATTATTCTGGATTCTGTCCTTGCTGCCTGAAGGATAACTTCTCTTTTCCAGAACTAGAACGTGTGCGGCCAAATCAATATTGTCACCTACCTCCCTTTTTCCCTCTCTGTCTTCATTATCGTATTTTAAGCACCGAGTTCTCACCATTTTAAGCTATGTTTCCATTACTGTCACTACATCATATTCCCAAACAACGACTGGTGCTTGTCACTCCCCAACTTTATTCAGCATATTTTGTGTATTTACATACATGTGCAAGAACTATAGAGTGGTGATATAGGGGATTTTAATTACCCAAACATTGATTGGAATAATTGGACTAAAGGGTAAAGAAGGGGAGAAATTTATTAACTATGTTTGGTAGACCTTCCTCGATTAATATGTTCTTCGCCCAACTGGAAAGAAGACATTGATGGATCTGTTACTGGCAAGTGAGGTGGACCAAGAGGACCAGGTGTCTCTGAGTGAGGCTGATTATCATATCATCAGGTTGTAATCCTGTCTTTTCATTCCCTATAGTCTTTCATATTCTACTAATATCTAATATGGAACCACTGCCCCACACTTGCAATTTATGCATCGTATTGCACTTTTCTACTCTTACGTGCTTGCGCCCAATCCCCTGTCAATTTAATTTAAACACTCCTCAACCACACTAGCGAACTTCTCCCCAGGGGAAAAGTCCCAGTTCTATTGAGCTGCAACCCATGTGGTTTGAATAGATGCCTCCAGCCCCAGATCTGGTCCCAATGCCCCAAGAATATGAAACCTTCCCTCCTGCACCATGCTTCAAACCATACTTTGATCCTCCCTATCTCTACATGTGGCACTGAGAGTAGTCCAGAGATTGCTATCTTTGAGATTCTACCTTTTAACTTCCTCCCTAACTCCTGAAAATCCATCCATCGGACCTCTGCTCTCTCTCGATGCTGTTGGTACCAATGTGCACCACAACTTCTGACTCACTTCCTTCCCCTTGCAGAATATTCTTTAACCTGGCACCAGGGAAGCAACACACCATGATGGTGGCTATAGAAATGCCTATCTGACCCCTGACTGTGAATTCTCCTCTGCAGCTAGCACTGCATTAGTAATATGCCTAGCTTCCCAGAATTTCAGGATCTACACTTATATCCACTCCTCACACCAGTCGGCAGACAGGATATACTACACTCATGGTTACAGCACTGTTCCTTTAAACCTATGGTCACAAATTCACACCCTGCCATAGCAAAATGTAAAATTGAATTCAGAAGTCTTGGAAAAAAGTTTCAAAGTTTATTTATGAGTGTCACAAGTAGGCTTACATTAACACTGCAATGAAGTTACTGTGAAAATCTCCTAGTTGCCACACTCCGGCGCCTGTTCAGGTACACTGAGGGAGAATTTAACATGGCCAATGCACCTAACCAACACGTCTTTTGAACTGTGGGAGGAAACCGGAGCACCCGGAGGAAACCCACACAGACACGGGGAGAATGTGCAGACTCTGCAAGACAATGATCCAAACTGGGAATTGAACCCGGGTCCCTGGCGCGGTGAGGCAGCAGTGCTAACCACTGTGCCACTGTGCCACCCTGTGACTGTGAAAACTGCTGGAATGTTGTGAAAACCCAAGTGCATCGCAAATGTCCTTTAGCAAGGGATATATCTGTTGTACACGCGACTCCAGCCCAAACTATGGGGTTGATTCTGAGAGGCTAAATTTAATCTCCAAAAGCAGGTGGGTTTGGTTCTGGGTGGACGGTTAAAAGAGCTAAGAATCTGAAATAGGATCTCAATCTGCCTAAAACCTTCCCTCTTTCATTCTTAATGAAGACAGGGCGAGAGGTGGATGACCCATCTGTTTTCAGTGCTTTGATGAAGTGTTGCTTATGCTGAGTGACTTGAGATAGTCATTGTATAGTTTTCATACTATTTATTTATGCTATTTACCAGGACTTCATGGTAAGCCCACGGTTCTATGGACACCTTTGCTTGGCCATGGTCTTTTAAGGTACTGTTGGGTCTGAGTTGATGTTGCAATGAAGAAAGTTGGATCTTTAGACATCCCCCCCACCAGTAATTTGGCTGGTGAAAATCCATTCCATTAATCACATCACCCTGTCATTAAGTAAGGCTAGCTCTAGGTTATTGTTTGATTTCATCAATATGTTGATAGTTTTTACCCCTCACTCAGCTTTTCCATTTGCATGTCGATGGTGTTTTACACAGTAAGAAGTCTCACAACACCAGGTTAAAGTTCAACAGGTTTATTTGGTAGCAAAAGCCACTAGCTTTCGAAGCGCTGCTCCTTCATTAGGTGGCTCACGTGATGAAGGAGCAGCGCTTCGAAAGCTAGTGGCTTTTGCTACCAAATAAATCTGTTGGACTTTAACCTGGTGTTGTGAGACTTCTTACTGTGTTTACCCCAGTCCAACGCCGGCATCTCCACATGATGGTGTTTTACCACAGAAGCATTTACAACAGCTTTTGGGGTTGTGGTATGAAGTCAGCTGATTTAGAACCATGAGAGCAATGGTCAATGATGAGAAGGTAGATTTTTCCTCCAAAGTCAAACAGATTCATTCCTAACCTTTGTCAAGGTCTGGATGGAATTGTTGATGGCAGTAAATGTTCTATTGGTTCTTGGCTGTTGATGGAACATAGGAATTAGGAGCAGAAGTAGACAAATTCAGCTCTTCAAGCCTGATGGCACATCAGAAAAAATTCCCGGCCACCATACTGATTGTTGTATCTGTGTTCTGCATTTGATAATGCTCAAATGACCATCGTGAAGTATTTGGGGAATGTCTTCCTGCATCGTTCTTGGGATTAGTCTATCATTGAAGACCAGAGGGTCATCAACAAGCGTAAGATGTTCTTGTTGTTTGTGGTATTGGCTTAACACCTGATGGTCTGGGACATACTCAGGCAACCATCTTAGCAGTATGTCCTGACCTGACCTGACAACCTTCTGTGTTCTTCAACTGGGTTTGCCAAATCTTCCTGAGTTTGTTTGCGGAGGCTGATAGGGTACTTGTTAATGATGAGGAATATGCTTCCACCTCACAGATGAGCACCAAGTGATATTCTATGGCCTGGTTAATTGTAGGTCTCCACTGTTGTCTGACTTTTCCCTGGCATGTACTCTGTTGTAGAGTCATAGTGCGTAAGTCTTAGCCGCAAATGCTGTATTCTTGGTGGCATTTTAGCAATTTATTTAGCACTCAGGAGAATGCCAGAGGTTTATGGTCCATCCTAAATTGTTAAGCCCATTAAATAATCTGAAAATTTTTCTCAGGCACATGTCGCCATTAATGCTTCCTTTACAATCACTGCATAACACTTTTCAGTCTTTGTCAACAATTGACATGCAGGGTGAACCGGTTTTCTCCTGCCATCCTCTTGGATCGGTAGCAGAACGGCTCCAAGCTCCATTGCTGATGTATCAGCTGCCACTACTGTCAGCCGTTTGGGTTCATAGCGTGCAAGCACATCTGAAGAGGCAAACTGTTGTTTTATCTTGTTAAAGGCATTCTTCTGCTCAATTCCCCAATACTGACCTTTTTTCAGCAGGTCCTATCAAGGTTTGTTGATGGCAGACAGATTTGGGATGAATTTCCCCACTTGATTGACCATGTCTAAAATTCATTGTATGTTTTGGACTGTGGAAATTCTTTAACCATCTGGTCTTTTGGGGATCCACTGTTATCCCTTTTTGGTGAATAATACAGCCTAAATATTTGATGCAAATGTGATCTGACCAGAGCCTTATAAAGTCTCAGCAGTACATCCCTGCTTTTGTATTCTTGTCCTTCAAAATGAATGCTAACATTGCATTTGCCTTCCTAAGTACCAACTCAACCTGCAGGTTAACCTTAAGAGAATCCTGAACTAGGATTCCCAAGTTCCTTTGCGCTTCTGATTTCTGAATTCTCTCCCCATTTAGAAAATAATCTATGCCTCTATTCTGCCTAACAAAGTGCATAACCTCACACTTTCCCATGTTGTAGTCCATCTGCCACCTCTTTGTCCATTCTCCTAACCTGTCCTAGTCCTTCTGCAGCCTCCCTGTCTCCTCAATACTACCTGTCCCTCCACCTATATTTGTATCATCTGCAAACTTGGCCACAATGCCCTCAGTCCCTTCATCTAGATCATTGATGTATAAAGTGAAAAGTTCAATTCGTATCTATCAAGTGCCAGTAAAGGAATATTTAATGGACAGTGATCATTATATCATAAAGTTTAAGTTGGCTATGGAAAAAGAACAAGGAGAAATCCAGAGTAAAATTATTAATTGGGGTTCAATTAATTGAACCAATTTCAATAGATGAGAATGGATCTTCCCCAGGTAATTGGAATCAAAGATTGGCAGGTAAATCTGCAATGAAACAATGGGCTGCCTTTAAAGAGGTGATAGTATGGGCACAGGACGTCTTGTGGCACAATGGGTAATGTCCCTACCCCTAAGCTAGAAACTCTGGGTTCAATTTCCACCCAGGACTGGCTGGCCATGGGTGGTATTCTTGCGGTGTGGCCAAGTAGGTTGATTATCAATCCGCAAATTCTTCTGATATGTTTATGGCAGGTGGTAAGAGCAGGAGAGTTTCCCGTTCAGCCAGAACTGCCAAGCACAACGGCCTCTCCTGGGCTCCGAGCATTGCATCCTCCATTGAGGGCCAGCGAGAGAGTTTGGGTGCATTCCCATGAAGGGGAAAGGTTGAACAAACAAATCCAGAGCTCCATGGATGATGAAAGAGATTAAGAGTTATCAGGAAAAGGGTACAAGTGACTGATGTCAGGTGAATAATAAAATTGAGAACCAATCTGAATATACAAGGATCAGAGGAGAAATGAGAATGAAAAGAGGCTGACAGCTAATATAAAAGGACAATCCAATGTCTGCTAGGCATATAAATAGTAAAAGGGTGGTAAAACAAGGAGTGGACATAAAAGGGGGATCCTGTGAAGGTGAAGAGCATGAATGAGGTACTAAATGAATACTTTGTACATGCATTTACTAAGGAGGAAGATGTTGCCCAAGTCATAGTGAAAGAGGAAGTAGTTGAGGCACTGGATGGGGGTACAGACAAGGTATTAAATAGACTGGCAGTGCTTAAAATTGAAGTTGCTCAAAGGTTACTGAGATGCATCCAAGGATACTGAAGGACGTGAGGTTGGAAATTAAGGAGGCACTGCCCATAATCTTCCAACACTCCTTTGATACAGGAGTGGTGCCAGAGGACTGGGGAATTGCAAATGTTCAAAAAATGGGTGTAAGGATAAACCCAACAACTGCACACCAGTCAGCCTCAGCCTCAGTGACGGGGAAGGTTTAGTGATGATAAAATTAACAGTCACTTGGACAAATATGGATTAATTAAGGAAAGCCAACATACATTTTTCAAGGGCAAATTGTTTTTAACTAATTTGTTTGGGCCCTTTGATGAGGGCACTGAGCTGGTTGATGAGGGTAATACAGTTGATGTGGTGTAAATGGACTTCTTAAAGGTATTTGAATGCTTGGCAGCAAACTTAGAGCTCTTGGAATAAAAGCTACAGTAACAGCATGGATACGAAATTGGTTGAGTGGCAGGAAACCGAGAGTAGCGGTAAAATGATTGTTTTTCAGACGGGAGGAAGGTATATCGTAATGTTCTCTTGGTGCTAAAACCCCTTCTTTTCTTGATATATATTTGGGTGTGTACAGAACACAATTTCAAAACTTGCGGATGACACTAAATTTGGAAACGTTAGGATAGTGATAAACTTCAAGTGGACATGGAGAGGCTGGTGGAATGGATGAACAAGCTCCTGATGAAATTTACTCAGAGAAATATTAAGAATGAGGAGAAGCAATATGAACTAAAGGGTACAATTGCAAAGAAGATACAGGAACAAAGGAACTTGAGGGTAAATATGCACAAATTTTGACAGCGGCAAGGCAGGTAGAGAAAGCAGTTAATGAAGCATAAAGGGTACTGGGTTTTATAAATAGAATCACAGAATATAAAAGCAAGGAAATTTATATAAAACATTGTATAAAGCGTTGGTTTGACTGGTTCTCGGTACATTTCAGGAAGGATATGATGGTATTAGAGGGAATGCAGAAAAGATTCACGGGAATGACTCCAGTGATAAGGAACTTCAGATACATAGATAGATTGGAGAACAAAGAACAAAGAACAGTACAGCACAGGAACAGGCCCTTCGGCCCACCAGTTCTTGCCGCCACAGATGCCTCTCTAATCTAATATTTCCTTGCCTCTAAATGGTCCATATCCCTCTATTCCCTGCCTATTCATGTATCTATCCAGACGCCTTTTGAACGTTGTTATAGAATCTGCTTCCGCAACCTCCTCCGGCAGCATGTTCCAGGTATTCACCACTCTCTGTGTGAAAAATGTGCCCCTTACGTCTTCTTAAAAATGTCTCCCTCTCACTTTCAACCTATGCCCCTGAGTAACTGACCCTTTGACCCTGGGAAAAAGACTCTGACTATCAATCCTATCCAAACTTGTCATAATATTGTAATCCTCTATCAGGTCCCCCCCGCCCCTCCCCCCACTCCCCCCCCCACCCCCCCCACCCCCCCACCCCCCACCCCCCCACCCCCCACCCCCCTTCATCCTTCGACACTCCAATGAAAATAATCCAAGTTTTCAACCCGTCTTCATAGTCCATATCCTCCAACCCAGGCAACATCCTGGTAAATCCCTTCTGCACCGTTTCCAATGCATCAACATCCTTCTGGTAGTGTGTCGACCAGAATAGTACACGATACTCCAAATGCGGCCTAATCGAAGTCTTATACAGCGGCAACATGATTTCCCAATTCCTATACTCAACATCCCAACCAATGAACGCCAGCATGCCATATACCTTCTTGACCATCTTGTCCACCTGAGTTGTCACCTTCAGGGAACTGTGGATCTGCAAGCCTAGTACCCTCAGTATGCTAATATTTCTAAAGGCTCTACCATTTACTACATAATTTCCTTCTGCAGTAGACCTTCCAGATCACATCACCTCACATTGTCTGGGCTAAATTCCATCTGCCATCTTTCGGCCCAGGTCTCAAGCCAATTTATATCCTGCTGTATTCTCTGACAATCCTCCTCATTATCTGCTATTCGGATTGTTCACTTGGAGGAAAAATGATTTAGAGGAGATTTAATAGAGGAATTCAAAATCATGAAACATTTGAACACAGTAGAAATTGTTCCCATTGGCGGAAGGATCGAGAAGCAGGTAATGCAAGTGATTGGTAAAAGACTCAATACCAACATGAGGAAACTCTGTTTATTCAGTGAGGAGTTAAGATCTTTTTACTCAGTGAGGGGGAAATGCACTGCCTGAGGTGGAGGCAGGTTAAATTGAGGCCTTTAAGAGAGATTGCATAATTATCTGAAGAGAAAACGTTTGCATAACAACAAGGAAAAGGCAAGAGAGTTGCTCGTTCAGAGAGCCAGCATCGATATTGATGGGCTAAGTGGTCTCATGTGCTGTAACCATTCTATTCTATGATAAATTAAAAATTGCCCAAGTATAACCTGTCAACAAAAAG
Organism: Mustelus asterias; assembly: GCF_964213995.1. Classification (NCBI taxonomy): domain Eukaryota; kingdom Metazoa; phylum Chordata; class Chondrichthyes; order Carcharhiniformes; family Triakidae; genus Mustelus; species Mustelus asterias. Next base: position 59,348,676 of record NC_135807.1, on the reverse strand, counting down.
CAGGATAAATCAAATGTGACCAATTATTGCTCCATTAGTCTACTCTCAAACATCAGCAAAGTGATGAAAGGTATCATCAACAGTGCTATCAAGCGCACTTACTCACCAATAATCTGCTCACTGCTACTTAGTTTAGCTTCTGCCAGAACAACTTGGCTCCAAACTTCATATCAGTGGAATTCCAGAGATGAATAAGAATCTTTTGCCTTTGAAATCAAGGCAGCATTTGACTGAATGCAACAACAAGGAGTCCTAGAGAAACTAAAGTCAAGAGGAATCCAGGGAAAAATTCTTCACTTCACTCAGCATCAGGGATAAATGATTGTGGTTATTGAAGGTCAATCATCTCAGACCAGAACATTACAGGAATTTCTCAAGACAGTATCCTAAGACTAACTATCTTCAGCTACTTTATAAATGACCTCCCCACCATCATAAGAACAAAAGTGGGATGTTCACTGATTATGCAGTGTTCAGTTCCAGCTGCAAACCCTCAGAATCAGTCCATACCGGAATGCATGAAAATCATGGGGTAGAATTTTATGCTGGTGGACTATTGAGCAACTTGCCACATTTTGCAACCCCACCTCCACTGCTAAGGGGCGGTAAAATCCCGCCCATGGATAGCATATTCAGGTTTGGGCGAATCAGTTAAAGATGCTAAATTGATATAAGTTTGTGTTGTTGGCATGCGGCAAGTAACATCTACATCACACAAGTGCCAGGCAATGACTATCTCCAGCAAGAGAGAGCCGAGCCACTTCTCCTCATTCAGCAATTTTACCATCACCAAATACAACGTCATCGACATCCAGGAGGTTAACATTGGCCCATATAAATACTGTGACTACAAAAGAAGGTCAGATGCAAGATATTTGTCATTAAGTCACTCACTTCCTAACTCTCCAAAACCTATCCACCATCTACAAGGCACGAGTCAGGGATGTGATGGAATACTCTCCACTTGCCTGGATGGGTGCAGCTTCAATAACATTCAAGGAGATCAACATCATCCAGCATAAAGCAGCCTGCTTGATTGACACTCCATCCACTCCCTTCAACATACACGCCCTCCACAACCAGTACATTATGGCTGCAACATGCAACATCTACGAGATGTACTACACAACTTGCAAAGGCTTCTATGAAAGTACCTTCCAAACCCACACTACATCTTAGCAGAACAAGGGCAGCAAGCATAACGAAACACCATTTGCTGCAAGTCGCCCTCCAAGTCATGCACCATCCTTACGTTGAAGTATAACACCATTCCTTTACTGTGGCAGTGTCAAAATCCTGGAATTCCCCATATAGCAGCACTTTCATGACAGAGATCGCAGCAGCTCAAGGCAGCCGCTCACTGTCACCTCAGCAGCAGTAAATGGGGATGGGCAATAAATAATTGATGGCCTTGCCAGCCATACCCACATCCCTGGAATGAATGTTGTTCAGTTGGTTTTTATTTTCTTCATTTACAGTGCTGGGGATTATAGCTACAAGCAGTTTTGAGTAATAATTGTCTGGACAAAGCACTAATTAAACAACAATTCAGCTGATCAGAAGGATGATCACCGCACTGAAAAACTCAATTTGGGTTTAAAACCAATGATGCATTTTCTGTATCTTCATAATTTAAAGAAACAGCACTTAGTCTTGGCACTGTGTACTCTCCAGTAATTCATATATTTTGGTAGAATTAAATCTTCTATCATTTGAGATTACTTGCAGAGTTTTATTTTAACCCCATGTAAAATGAAAAGCATTCTGCAGATATAAAATGATTGATGATTTAACAGTACATTTCATCAAGATTTAAATATAAGGTAAGTATTGGTCCACATTGATGTAATTATATGTCAAATAGCACAAGTTAATTTTTGTACCCAACATTCCATGCAACATCTATTCACCTTCAATGTAGAACTTGGTGTAGTACGCAGGTCCTGTCAATACACATGAAAACTAGTCATTAGTGTTCTGTTTACTCAGCTACTTGGGGACCTGAAACAATGGGGCACCTAATCCTACTCACACTGAGGTTTGGATAATGCAGAATGATTTGCTACCTCTCTGCCAGTCCATTGATTATATTCACCCCTTCTGTGTTAACATGTTTTGGACACAAGAACACAAGAAATAGGAGCAGGAGTAGACAACATGGCCCACCAAGCCAGCTCTGCTATTATTTATACTTCCTTGATTTCTTTATGATGGAGGGCATGGGGTCAGAAATTAGCTAAGTGAACAAATGACGAAGGTTGCAAACTGAGAGTGTGGTTGGGAAGAGGATGGAATCAATGGTAAAGGTACAGAGTTTGGCAGGGGCCATAGTTTTCGGCTTCCAAGAGTTTAGCTGGAGGAAATTGCAACTCGTCCAAGGTCAGGGGCTTTGTTTAACCGGATTCATGATTTGTAACCTCCCCTTGCTGCTGTTGTGCATTTATCTGATAGTATTGATGGGTTGCCTCTATATTCGTCAGGGAGCTGGATGTCTAGTGTCAACGGCTAATGGTAAAATCAGCCTTCAATTCTTAAAGGCTGTCCAACTCTCTTAAAGGAAAGTTGCATCAAATTAGAGGTTGCAATTTAAAATCCAGATACTGCACCTTGCCGTGACACATTTTCCAATGTTACCAGCTTCAAGCTTATCTCTTGCTGCCTCCACATGTCTCCAGCTAGAGAGCTAAATAGGCATATCCCGGAAACATGGTGCTACACAACCACTGACATTCTTCCCTCTCTCTTGCAGGGCGAGGCCACACACAGTAGGAGGAAGCAGAGCAAGACCAGTGGAGGACAAGGATGCCTGCATCCCCTAAGCCAAAATAGAGCAAATGGCTCTTCTATCATAGGGCCATCTGTGAAAGGTCCTGTGACATCTGACATCACTGAGAACATTGAGAATGAAAGTATGTTCATGCCTTATACCTCTTCCAAACTCCCAGTTGATCCCCAAGCTGCTATTTGATATGGTGAACCAGCTGCACATGGTGTGTCCATGGACCTCTTGCTTCCCATCCCACCCCTTACCCCAGCCTTTCCTTTCTGATGTGTCTGCTTTCAAGCACCTTAGAACAGGTGACTGCCCAATCACAGCTTCCCCAGGAGGAGAAGAGAAAGCAACATGTGATCTGACATGTGCAACCACCAGATCATGTGGAGGCCAGTATGGATTTGAGATCAGCACTTGGTGGGTCACTGGACAGGAGTGTGGTGCAAACAGACCGGGGTAACAGGATAGCTTGTTTGCCAGCTGACCAAAGACTGAGGTTGGAGACAGATCATGTTACAGCAAACTCCGATCATCTTGATTGAACAACAGACAGGAGAACCCAAGTGAAGATGCACACACTAATGCTGGGTGCAATGGCTTACCGACCAGACATACTCCTGTCACTGTCAAGTTGCGTGGAGAAGTCGGATTCCAAGTCGGTGGAGAGTATCATGCAGAATTGCCTTCTCCACAGGCCCCTGTCATGCTGAAAAGTCAGAGGTTTTGCAATTGCGAACCCCATACCTGTTACACCCTCTGTGTGAACAGGTCATGAAATCCTCTCCCCTCCCTGTGAGGATGCAGCAGCACACCCTGTTAAAACTAACAACACCTCAAAAATACTCAGATAAAAGCAAATCACTGCAGATGCCGGAATCTGAAATCAAACCAGAAAATGCTGGAAAATCTCAGCAGATCTGACAGCATCTGTGGAGAGAGAACAGAGTTAATTTCTGTTCTCTCTCCACAGATGCTGTCAGACCAGCTGAAATTTTCCATCATTTTCTGTTTTTATCTCCAAAACACTCTTCAGTACTTCCAGAGACTTGGCAATGGCAGTGGCTCTTAAAAATCATCTTCTCTGCAAGTTGAATGTCTGCCTGTTTAAGTGATGCCAGGGCTTGGCCCTTTTGCTGCTGAATGCATGAGCCTTGAAACAAGGCTGACATGCCAGTTGTTGCATGCCAGTTCACCCAATGGATCTGCATGGTCCAAATTTGGGCAATAGGCTTCCAAGGAGCAGGGAGGTTGAGTGACACCAAGATAGCATTGATTCAGCTGCTTCTAGTGGGAATGATCAGTGGCCTTTTCAAGATGGCTGCAAGAGGAAATTCACACCGTGGACTCTTGGACAAATTGTGAAGGAGTTGGGATAGTGAGAAGTAAAGATGAGTTTCACCAGCACTCATCTAGAAACTACAAACTGCTCTGTGTCTGTATATGATAACGTCAAGAGGCAGCATGTAGAAGAGGAGTAGGCATAAGATAGATCATTGGGAAGTAACGGTGCAGTAGTAGAAAGAGAAGCATTCTTGGGGATGCTCTGGGTGGATAAACTAGGGCAGCCACTGTGACCCAACTAATAGAGGAGAGGCATTGCAGAAGCATATCGTGATCCTTTGAACAGAAAATAAGTAGATCCACAGTTAATGGGAGTTGGTTCTTGATTTTAAATATTCTGTAAATGTTGCATGTTGCTGAATTTTGGTGCACTTCATGAAAGATTTAACTGTGCTGTACTTAATATCATAGCATACAACATCATTAAGATGGGATGAGGAACATTTTCTCAATCTGCTATTAGTTGAAATTATTTTTTTTAAATAACATCATAGAATGGTTACAGCATAGAAGGAAGCCATTCAACCCATCGTATCCATTCCAGTTCTCTGCAAAAACAATTCAGCTAGTCCCACTCACCCACCTTTTCCTCACAGCCGTGCACTTCTTTTTCCCTTCAGTTACTAATCCAATTCTCTTTTGAAAGCCTTGTTGAAACAATCTCCAATGCACAGTCACACAGTGTATTCTAGATCCTCACCACTTCCTGCTTTACAGAGCTTTTCCTTGTGTTACCAGTGCTTCTTTTGCCATTTGGTGTTCTCCAGTACTTGGTCATTCTGCCAACAACAACAGTTTCTTGCTATCTGCTCTGACCAGACCTCTCAAGATTTTGAATACCTCTTAGTCAAACTCCTCCAATGAAGTAACTGAAGTTCTTTAACCCTGGAACCATTCTTGTGAATCTTTCCTGTACCCTCTCTAAGTCCTTCACATCTATCCTGAAGTGTGGTTTCCAGAAGTGGATGCAATACTCCAGTGTTTATACAGGCTTATCACACCTTCCTAGCTCCTGTACTCTTATGTCTTTATTTCTAAAGCCCAGATTCCCAGATGCTTTATTAATTGCTTTCTCAACCTGCCCTGCCTCCTTCAACAATTTGTGCACATAAACCCCAGGTCCCTCTGCTCAGATATTCCTTTTAGAACACACACAAGAAATAGAAGCAGGACTAAGCCACCAAACCCTTCAAGCCCAGCCCATCATTCAATATAATCATGGCTGATCTACGCCAACTTCAACTCCGTTTCTGTGTCATTTCCCCACAGCCCTCTATTCCTCGATCTATCAAATATTTATCCACCTCCACTTTAAATGCTTCTAATGATCCAACCTCCATTACCCTTTGGGGCAGGGAATTCCAGAGATTCACCACCCTCTGCGAGAAGGAATTTCTACACACCTCAGTTTTAAATGACCGGCTCTTTATCTTGTAGCTATGACCCCTGTTCAAGAATCTCCCACTAGTGAAAATGTCTTACCATCTACCCTGTCAAGCTCCCTCAGGATCTTATATGTTTGAATAAGGTCACTCCTCGTTCTTCTAAACTCAAATAAATACAGACCCACGCTATTTAGTCTCTCTTGAGAGGACAACCCTCTCATCCTAGGAATTAGCCTGATGAATCTCCTTTGGACTGCCTCCAATGTTATTATATCCTTTATTCGGTAAAGGGTCCAAAATTATATGTAGTACTCCGGCTGAGGTCTCAGCAACACCCTGTATAATTGCAACAAAACCTCCCTATTTTTAAACTCCAACCCCTTTGCAATAAAGGCCAAAACTTTGTTTGCCTTAACTACTTGTTGGACCTGCCTGCTAGCTTTTTGTGATTCATTCACTAGAACACCTAGATCCCTCTGTACTTCACTCATCTGCAGTCTCTCTCCATTTAGATAATAATCTGCCTTTTGATTCCTCCTACCAAAGTGCATGACCTCACACTTGCCCACATTGAACTCCATTTGTCAGATTTTTGCCCAGTCACCCAATCTATCTATATCCTGTTGGAGAATCACAATATCCTCATCACAACATGCCCTTCTACCTATTTTCATATTACTGGTGAATTGGGAAACCTTACATTCTGTTCCTTCCTCCAGGAATTGTACCTTTATTATATGTTGCCTCTGCACATGTTCTATTATTGCACTGGAAATGTGTAGCATGGTGCCAATTCACTCTCCAATTTGAACAATCATGCTGAATATAATGTAACAGGTATGTTACACACATTACACAAAGCAGCAATGTTATTAAAAGTTATATAAAAAATACAAAATACTGCAAATGCTGAAAATCTGAAACAGGAACAAAAAATGCTGGAAATACTCAGCAGGCCAGGCAGCATCTGTGGAGAGGAAGAGTTAGCCTTTCACATCAACGACCTTCATTAGAACTCAAATTAATTTTCTGACAAAGGTCATCAAATTGAAACATAGGCCAAATTTTCTGATATGGCGAGAGGCCTCTAACTCCATTTACATCATGATGTACACTGGGACTCTGAGGGAGCCCCGATGTATGTGCATCCCTGGCACTTACACGGGAAGTTAAACTTCCAACTGCTTGTTTTACCCTGCCCGGATTTCTCCGTGACTCCAACAGCACTGGAATCAGATGGCCAGAACCACGGACACTGGGGCAGCTTACACGATACTTACCCTGGCTTTTGCACAGATTCAGTTTGAGCTTTTCAGAGCAGGTATAAAACCAGTGTGAATCAAAGTTAATCAGCTGGAATGTCAAAGCAGAAGAGTACCCACAGCGATGTTCACCACCCTATTCCCCTCAGTGTTCAAACCCCACCTCCTGGCATTGTTCACCCCCCCACCCCCCCCCCCCCCCTCGCCCCACCACCTAACAATGTTCATCTCATCCCACTCCACCAGCCCCCCCATGATTCACAGCCACTTCCAGTAATGTTCACCTCCACCTCCTGCCAATGTACACCCTCCCTGCATCCCTCCCACACCAGACAGTGCTCACTCCTCCCACACTCCATCTCCACACCCCTTCCAGAATCCCTGCTTCCTTTACGCTCGATGTCGGAGGAATCAGCATTGTCAGGAAGTGAGGAGGGCAGAGGTTGAGCATTTTCATCGGGCAAGGGGGTGTGAGAGAGTGGGGTGAACACTGTCAGGTGTGAGAGAGTGGGGTGAACACTGTCAGATGTGAGAGAAGGGGGTAAAAACTGTCAGGGGTGAGAGGGAGTGAACACTGTCAGAGGTGAGAGAAAGGAGTGAACACTGTCAGGGTTGAAGGAGGGGGGAACATTGTCGAGGGGTGAGGGATGGGGGTGAACATTATCGGGATTTGAGGGAAATTTAGCACTGTTAGTGAGGAAGGTTGAGCAGGGTTCGGATTCACAGCTCCAATGGTTAGCGCTGCTGCCTCACAGCTCCAGGGACCCAGGTTCAATTCCGGCCTCGGGTCACTGTCTGTGTGGAGTTTGCACGTTCTCCCCGTGTCTGTGTGGCTTTCCCCAGGTGCTCCAGTTTCCTCCCACAGTTCTAAGATGTGTGGGTTAGATTGGTTGGCCATGCTAAATTTACTCGAGTATCAGGGGGAATAGCAGGGTTACGCGAATAGTGCCTGGATGGGATTGTGGTCGGGGAAGATGGGCCAAATGGCTCCTTCTGCACTGTGGGATTCTATGATTTAAAACAATGGAAGTCAATGAACTGAAGTCAGACCTTAAGGGGCATGTCTCAGTTAATGATGAGAAAGGAGTGAGGCTGCACTGGAATTACACTCGACAATTTGCATCCTGGTCTGCTGGAGCTGGCATCGGAAGGTGCAATGGCTCCGATGTAAAATGCTAAGTGAGCAGATTAAATCATAGTCAGTGTCTGACATACCACCTCCATCCTGAACCAGAAAACATGGGCCATTAACCCTGTTTCTCTCCACAGATGCTGCCTGGCCTGCTGAGTATTTCCTGAACTTTTTGTTTTTATTGCGAAAAGCCATGTTTGCATTGCTTCATAAAATGTATTGACAGGATTTAAATTGTCATTTTATGGAAGGAATTAACTCCAATTTACAAAGAATCAACAAATTGACTGAAGCATTCTGTTAGTAATAAACCCAGAATTAAGTGTCGCTCATAAGATGTTTTTATTTTTGTGCTTCCTCTGGCATCCTGTTTGGAAAATAAAACCCTGTGCACCATTCTCCCAATTCTGGGTTGTCTGTCGGTCTGCAGTGCTATTGAACCCCATTGAGCACTGCAAAAATGTAGAATGAAAACCTGAGAACCGACTGCCTGAGTTTATTTCCCTCGCTCATTTAATCTGACGAAACATTTGCAGACACACATTTTCTTACGTCTGGGATCATATTGGCTCCCAGACCCTTGGCCTTTTTACACTGTGGAGTGCAGCGAACAGAGGGAGATGGCTGACTGCCTCCAATTATACTCCAGTAGTGTAAAAGCACCTATAATGTGGTATTAAATATCAGAAAATGCAGACTTGCATAAATTAATGGGATTGCCTTCTAATAATTAGTTTAATGGCTGTTTTTAGCCCACTAGCCATGAGACTTTGCTATTGTGGTGAACAGGATGTGTTATCAAAATTGACGCAATGATTATTCTGGAGCAAAAATGACTAACAATCTTAAAATAGATCCAGGAGATTTTATTTTCTTCTTCAAGTTTGTTTGCATTTTTTTGGTAGTCAAGATTTTCAGAGTACCGTTTATGTGCTGATACTCATTTTAATAAAAAACGTTCACAGCACATTCTTAGATCAAAGAACATTGTGTGGAATTTAATACAGGCGACAGGGATCTTGATGGAAGGTCCATTACATGAAGTGTCAATAAAGCACTTAACTGACTAGCAGCGGCCTTTCACTGAGCAGGGACCACTCGGCGGGGTGGGGAGGGGGGGTGGGGGGGAAGGGGGAAGCGGACATCTCATTCCCCGAAAGCTTCCAGATGATCCGAAGATCTTCATTGCTCAGAGGCAGCACCAAAGAGTTTCAGGAATACCAAGGGGTTCAGGCCATAGGTGATTGATGGAGGGAGGGTGGATTGCTGGCTTGGGTTGTGGCTCTTATGGGCCCCATTCTCCTCCCTTATGATTGGTCTAATGATCAGGCACTAAGTAACTTTGAACGAGATTCCTGCACCCCCTCCCCCTCCACAAACCTCAGAAGCCCACAAGCAACACCAACATAGTTGCTTTTTGGATTTCCCACATGATGAACCCCACACCTACCACTGGTAGCGAGATAAGGTCCTGAACTGGCTATTAATTGCACATCCAATGATGGTGGGGTGAAAAGACTGTCCATGAGCCTTCCTATCACAGGCTTCATTGAGGCAGAGGCGGGACGCAGCAGGGTCCCCTCCTGCTCAATTAATTGCCCCCACCAACAAACCTGCCATGGGCGAGAACATTAAATTCTTGCTCATCACCCAACCCCCTCCCATTGTTTGGATTTTAACGAGTGACATAAAGTCATAGAGGTTTACAGCATAGAAACAGGCCCTTCGGCCCAACTTGTCCATGCCACCCAATTCTTAACCACTAAGCTAGTCGCAATTGCCCGCATTTGGCCCATATCCCTCTGTGTCCATCTTACCCATGTAACTGTCTAACTGCTTTTTAAAAGACAAACTACTACCTGGACGGCACGGTAGTACAGTGGTTAGCACTGCTGCTTCACAGCACCGGGGACCTGGGTTCGATTCCCAGCTTGGATCACTGTCTGTGTGGAGTTTGCACATTCTCCTCGTGTCTGCGTGGGTTTCCTCCGGGTGCTCCGGTTTCCTCCCACAGTCCAAAGATGTGCGGGTTAGGTTGATTGGCCATGCTAAAATTGCCCTTAGAGTCCTGAGATGCATAGGTTAGAGGGATTAGTGGGTAAAATATATAGGGATATGGGGGTAGGGCCTAGGTGAGATTGTGGTCGGTGCAGACTCGATGGGCCGAATGGCCTCTTTCTGTGCTGTAGGGTTTCTATGATTTCTACCTCTGGCAGCTTGTTCCAGGCATTCAGCACTCTCTGAGTGAAAAACTTGCACCTCTGGATCCTTTTGTATCTCCCCCTTCTCACCTTCAACCTATACCCTCTAGTTTTAGACTCCCCTACCTTTGGGAAAAGATGTTGACTCTCTACCTCATCTATGCCCCTCATTATTTTATCTCTATAACATCACCCCTAAGTCTCCTATGCTCCAGGGAAAAAAGTCCCAGTCTATCCAGCCTCCCCTTATAACTCAAACTATCAAGTCCCAGTAGCATCCACGTAAATCTTTTCTGCACTCTTTCTGGTTTAATAATATCCTTTCTATAATAGAGTGACCAGAACTGTACACAGTATTCCAAGTGTGGCCTTACCAATGTCTTGTACAACTTCAACAAGACGCCCAACTCCTGTATTCAACACTCTGACTAATGAAACCAAGCATGCTGAATGCCTTCTTCTCCACCCTGTCCACCTGTGACTCCACTTTCAAGGAGATATGAACTCCTAGATCTCTTTGTTCTATAACTCTCCCCAACGCCCTACCATTAACCGAGGAGGTTCTGCCCTGATTCGATCTACCAAAATGCATCACCTCACATTTATCTAAATTAAACTCCATCTGCTATTCATTGACCCACTGGCCCAATTGATCAAGATCCCTTTGCATTCCTAGATAACCTTCTTCATTATCCACTGTGCCACCAATCTTGGTCTCATCCGCAAGCTTACTAACCATGCCTCCTAAATTCTCATCCAAATCATTATTATAAATGACAAATAACAGTGAACCCAGCACTGATCCCTGAGGCACACCGCTGGTCTCTGGCCTTCAGTTTGAAAAGTAATCCTCTACAACCATCCTTTGTCTTCTGCTGTCAAACCAATTTTGTATCCAATTGGCTACCTCACCCTGGATCCCGTGAGATTTAACCTTATGCACCAACCTACCATGCAGTCAGTACCTTGTCAAAGGCCTTGCTAAAGTCCATGTAGATAACGTCAACTACACTACCCTCATCTACCTTCTTGGTTAACCCTTCAAAAAACTCAGTCAAATTTGTGAGACGTGGTTTTCCACTCACTAAGCCATGCTGACTGTTCCTAATCAGTCCTTGCCTCTCTAAATGCCTGTAGATCCTATCTTTCAGAATACCTTATCATAGAAATCATAGAAACCCTACTGTACAGAAAGAGGCCATTCGGCCCATCGAGTCTGCACTGACCACAATCCCACCCAGGCCCTACCCCCATATCCCTACATATTTTACCCACTAATCCCTCTAATCTACGTATCCCAGGACACTAAGGGGCAATTTTAGCATGGCCAATCAACCTAACCCGCACATCTTTCGACTGTGGGAGGAAACCGGAGCACCCAGAGGAAACCCACGCAGACACGAGGAGAATGTGCAAACTCCACAGACAGTGCCCCAAGCCGGGAATCGAACCCAGGTCCCTGGAGCTGTGAAGCAGCAGTGCTAACCACTGTGCTACCGTGCCGCCCTTTCTAACAACTTACCCACTACAGAGGTTAGGCTCACTGGTCTGTAGTTCCCAGGCTTTTCCCTGCAGCCCTTCTTAAACAAATGCACAAAATTTGCTACCCTCCAATCTTCAGATACCTCATCTGTGGCTGTCTGTGATTCAAATACCTCTGCTAGGGGACCTGCAATTTCCTCCCTAGCTTCCCACAACCTGCTGGGATACATTTCATTAGGTCACGGGGATTTATCTATCTTGATGCACTTTAAGACTTCCAGCACCTCCTTCTCTGTAATATGTACACTCTTCAAGACATCACTATTTATTTCCCCAAGTTCCCTAACACTTATGCCTTTCTCAACAGTAAATACCGATGAGAAATGTTCATTTAGGATCTTACCCATCTCTTGTGGATTTGCACATAGATGACCTTGTTGATCCTTAAGAGGCCCTACTCTCTCCCGAGTTACTCTTTTGCCCTTTATGTATTTGTAAAAGCTCTTTGGATTCTCCTTTGCCTCCTGATTTCTCTCTTACTCTACTCCGACAATCTCTATACTCTTTAAGGGATCCACTTGATCCCGCTGCCTATGCATGTCTAGTGCCTCCTTCTTCTTTTTGACCAGGGCCTCAATATCCCGAGTCATCCAGGGTTCCCTACTTCTACCAGCTTTGCCCTTCACTCCAAAAGGAATGTGCTTACCTTGAACCCTGGTTAAGACATTTTTGAAAGCCCTCCACTTACCAGACATCCCTTTGCCTGTCAACAAACTCCCCCAATTAACTTTTGAAAGATCCTGTCTAGACAGTGAGGAAGGGTGTCGTAGTTTGCAGGAAGACTTAGACAGGTTGCAAAGTTGGGCCGAGAGGTGGCGGATGGAGTTTAATGCGGAGAAGTGTGAGGTAATTCACTTTGGTAGGAATAACAGATGTGTTGAGTATAGGGCTAACGGGAGGACTTTGAGTAGTGTGGAGGAGCAGAGGGATCTAGGTGTATGTGTGCATAGATCCCTGAAGGTTGGGAATCAAGTAGATAGGGTTGTTAAGAAGGCATATGGTGTCTTGGCGTTTATTGGTAGGGGGATTGAATTTAGGAGTCGTGGCGTTATGTTGCAACTGTACACAACTCTGGTGCGGCCGCACTTGGAGTACTGTGTGCAGTTCTGGTCCCCACATTACAGGAAGGATGTGGAGGCTTTGGAGAGGGTGCAGAGGAGGTTTACCAGGATGTTGCCTGGTATGGAGGGGAGATCCTATGAGGAGAGGCTGAGGGATTTGGGATTGTTTTCGCTGGAAAGGCGGCGGCTAAGAGGGGATCTTATTGAAACATATAAGATGATTAGAGGTTTAGATAGGGTGGATAGTGATAGCCTTTTTCCTCTGATGGAGAAATCCAGCACGAGGGGGCATGGCTTTAAATTGAGGGGGGGTAGTTATAGAACCGATGTCAGGGGTAGGTTCTTTACCCAGAGGGTGGTGAGGGATTGGAATGCCCTGCCAGCATCAGTAGTAAATGCGCCTAGTTTGGGGGCGTTTAAGAGATCCGTAGATAGGTTCATGGACGAAAAGAAATTGGTTTAGGTTGGAGGGTCACAGTTTTTTTTTAACTGGTCGGTGCAACATCGTGGGCCGAAGGGCCTGTTCTGCGCTGTAATGTTCTATGTTCTATGTTCTATGTTCTAATACCATCAAAATTGGCCTTAGCCCAATTTCGAATTTTAACTTTTGGGCCAGATCTATCATTCTCCATATCTATCTTGAAATTAATGGAATTATGGTCACAGGTCCCAAAGTGATACCTCACCAATACTTCTGTCATCTGCAGGATGCAGACCAGCTGCGAAACTCTGCCAAGCAGACGAGACAAAGGAACTACACCATCTCCATGCACACCAAGAACAGGAAACTTGAGAAACTCGGCATCACCACCAGCAGCAACCAAGCCTCCCCCGGTACCACAGTAGAAAACAGTACCACTGCAGGGAAGTCCATTGTCAACTTATCGGACTACACACTTCAACCAGATGAAATCGAAGTTCTCAGCCGAGAGCTTAATTTTTGTCCCACCACCAAAATAGACCCCATCAGTCTCGCAGCAGACACAGAGGAATTCATCAGGCGAATGAGGCTGAGGGAGTTCTTCCACAAACCCCAAGAAGCCAACAACGAACACAATGAGACAGCCAATGAACCAGAACAGCCGACAGAGAGATCCACAGTGCATCCGAAGAGGAAAGAGTCGAACTGGACTCCTCCGGAAGGCCGCTGCCCTCGACTTGACATGTATGCCCAAGCCGTCAGGAGGTGCGTCAACACCAAATTCATCAGCCGCACTCACAAGACAGCCCCGAACATCACCCAAGCACAACGTAACGCCATCCACACTCTCAAGACCAACCGCAACATTGTCATCAAACCAGCAGACAAAGGAGGGGCCATCGTCATACTGAACAGAACGGATTACTGCAAAGAAGTGTACAGACAACTAAACAACGAGGAACACTACAGACAGTTACCTGCAGATCCGACCAAAGAACACACCCGTCAACTCAACACTCTGATCAAGACCTTTGATCCGGACCTTCAGAACACCCTCCGTGCTCCCCGCGTTGGAGATCTCTACTGCCTCCCGAAGATACACAAGGCAAACACACCCGGCCGTCCCATCGTATCGGGCAATGGGACCCTGTGCGAGAACCTCTCCGGCTATGTCGAGGGCATCCTGAAACCCATTGTACAAAGAACCCCCAGCTTTTGTCGCGACACGACGGACTTCCTACAGAAACTCGGCACACATGGAGCAGTTGAACCAGGAGCGCTCCTCGTCACAATGGATGTCTCGGCACTCTACACCAGCATCCCCCATGACGATGGCATTGCTGCAACGGCCTCAGTGCTCAGCGCCAACAACTGCCAGTTTCCAGATGCAATTTTACATCTCATCCGCTTCATCCTGGACCACAATATCTTCACCTTCAACAACCAGTTCTTCATCCAGACACACGGAACAGCCATGGGGACCAAATTCGCACCTCAATATGCCAACATCTTCATGCACAGGTTCGAACAAGACTTCTTCACCGCACGGGACCTTCAACCGATGCTATACACTAGATACATCGATGAAATTTCTTCCTTTGGACTCATGGTGAACAATCACTGAAACAACTCTATGATGACATCAACAAGTTCCATCCCACCATCAGACTCACCATAGACTACTCTCCGGAATCGGTTGCATTCTTGGACACACGCATCTCCATTAAGGACGGTCACCTCAGCACCTCACTGTACCGCAAGCCCACGGATAACCTAACAATGCTCCACTTCTCCAGCTTCCACCCTAAACACGTTAAAGAAGCCATCCCCTACGGACAAGCCCTCCGTATACACAGGATCTGCTGAGATGAGGAGGATCGCAACAGACACCTCCAGACGCTGAAAGATGCCCTCATAAGAACAGGATATGGCGCTCGACTCATTGATCAACAGTTCCAACGCGCCACAGCGAAAAACCGCACCGACCTCCTCAGAAGACAAACACGGGACACAGTGGACAGAGTACCCTTCGTTGTCCAGTACTTCCCCGGAGCGGAGAAGCTACGGCATCTCCTCCGGAGCCTTCAACATGTCATTGATGAAGACGAACATCTCGCCAAGGCCATCTCCACACCCCCACTTCTTGCCTTCAAACAACCGCACAACCTCAAACAGACCATTGTCCGCAGCAAACTACCCAGCCTTCAGGAGAACAGTGACCATGACACCACACAACCCTGCCACAGCAACCTCTGCAAGACGTGCCGGATCATCGACACAGATGCCATCATCTCACGTGAGAACACCATCCACCAGGTACACGGTACATACTCTTGCAACTCGGCCAACGTTGTCTACCTGATACGCTGCAAGAAAGGATGTCCCGAGGCATGGTACATTGGGGAAACTATGCAGACGCTGCGACAACGGATGAATGAACACCGCTCGACAATCACCAGGCAAGACTGTTCTCTTCCTGTTGGGGAGCACTTCAGCGGTCACGGGCATTCGGCCTCTGATATTCGGGTAAGCGTTCTCCAAGGCGGCCTTCGCGACACACGACGGCGCAGAGTCGCTGAGCAGAAACTGATAGCCAAGTTCTGCACACACGAGGACGGCCTCAACCGGGATATTGGGTTCATGGCACACTATTTGTAACCCCCACAGAGTTTCACTGGCTGTCTTGTCTGGAGACAATACACATCTTTTTAGCCT
Organism: Mustelus asterias; assembly: GCF_964213995.1. Lineage (NCBI taxonomy): Eukaryota > Metazoa > Chordata > Chondrichthyes > Carcharhiniformes > Triakidae > Mustelus > Mustelus asterias. Next base: position 59,332,843 of record NC_135807.1, on the reverse strand, counting down.
GTCTTGATGCTCTCTCCACTCACATTGTTTTGTTTCTTAAAGACTTGATTAGTTGTAAGTATTCGCATTCCAACCATTATCCATGTAAATTGAGGTTGTGTCTTTATATGCTCTGTTTGTGAACAGAATTCCCACTCACCTGAAGAAGGGGCTTGCAGCTCCGAAAGCTTGTGTGGCTTTTGCTACCAAATAAACCTGTTGGACTTTAACCTGGTGTTGTTAAACTTCTTACTGTGTTTACCCCAGTCCAACGCCGGCATCTCCACATCACTTCCTTATTTCCCCAGAGGAGGTCAAGTTTTGCCCCCTCTCTAGTCGAGTCATCCATATACTGAATAAGAAATTGCTCCTGAATACACTCAACAAATTTCTCTCCATCCTGTGTCTGTCCCAGTCAATGTTGGGCAAGTTAAAATCCCCTACTATTACCATCCTATTTTTCTTAGAGCTATCTGTAATCTCCTTACATATTTGCTCCTCAATTTCCCATTGACTATTTGGGGGCCTGTAGTACAATCCTATCAAAGTGATTTCCCCCTTCTTATTTCTCAGTTCTATCCATATAGACTCTGTGGGCGAACCCTTGGATTTCTCCCCTCTTAGTGCTGCCGTGTGTTCTCCCTACTCAAAAACGCAACTCACCCTCCTCTCTTACCTCCTGTTCTATCTTTCCTATAGCATCTGTACCCTGGAACATTGAGCTGCCAGTCCTGTCCCTCCCTTAGCCATGTTTCAGTAATAGCTATAATATCCCAGTCCCATGTATCCATCCATGCCCTGAATTCATCTGCCTTGCCCATCAAGTCCCTTGCATTGAAATAAATGCAGTTTAATCTAGACTTTCCTTGCTCTCTGCCCTGCTTTCTCAGACCCATCTGTCCTGTCATCTTTTGTACACTCTCCCTGTGTTTTATTTTTCTTAGTCTTACTGGACCCATTCACTAAGTTCCCCACAGTATCTGTACTCTGTACTGTGGCCCTTTTTGATTTTTGTCTTCAGTTTCTCTGCCTTTCACTTTTCCCCTTACTGCCTTTTGTTTCTGTTCCCACTTTACTTCCCTCTGACTTCCTGCATTGGTTCCCATCCCCCATGCCATATTAGTTTAAATCCTCCCCAACAGCACTAGCAAACCCTCTCCCCCAGGTTCAAGTCCTGTCCAGGTGCAGACTGTCCAATTTGTACTGGTCCCACCTCCCCCAGAACTGGATGCAATGTCTCAGGAAGTTGAATTGCTCCCTCTTGCACCATCCCTCAAGCCACATATTCATTTTAGCTACCCTGACATTCCTACTCAGACTAGCACGTGGCACTGGCAGTAATCCTGAGATTATTACCTTCGAGGTCTTACTTTTTAGTTTAACTCGTAACTCCCTAAATTCAGGACCTCATCCCATTTTTTACCTATATCATTGGTGCCTAAATGCACCACGACAGCTGGCTGTGCATTGAATGTGCTGCTTGGATGTCTGCGGTTTAATGATCACTTACCAAAGAATCGAAAGAAAACTCTTTTCCTTTGCATAAAATCACGGTAAACCTAAGGCTTTTCAAACAATAATCTCTCAAGACAAAGTACAAAGGATGCAAACAATCGAGTGGGAGTTGAGCCAGGTAAAGTTAAATGGAGGGAATATAAAGACATTTGTAAGCAAGTTGTCAAAGCTAAACAGGAAAAGTGAGAGGAGTATACTCTGACTGTAACTAGGAGGATACAGAGTTTTGACTTTAATGGCTCCACAGTATTTTAAAGATGGAATTGACTGCAGTAATAGAGCGATAGAAAAGCAGGCCACGATTTTTGATGGGCAGATGATGAAGGTGGTATATGAAGAGATGTGTGAGGCGATTCTCCCATCCCGCTGCAGTAATAAATTAGTGCAGTGAGCCGGGAGATTTCAGCGGGGCCTGATTAGCGCAATCTGCACTGTGTCTGGCCCCGAGTGCCTCTCCCAGCGCCAGATTTCTGGCGCCGTCAGTTCCGCACCGGAAATAGGCGCGGAGCTGCATTAAATATGCTGGTGGGTGGGTGGATTTTAATCTAATTTAAACATGATTAGCCTCTCCCGCTCCCCCCCCCTCCCCCCCAGCTAGGAGTGGTTCATTCCAGCGGGGATTAAGGTAGCTCTCCACTTCCGGGGAGCTGGTGCCCGACCCCGCTGGAGTGAAGGGGGGACAATCGGGATCCCCAGAGGGTTGGGTGGCAGGGGTGTGCTCTCTGGGCATTGGCACCTTGACAGTGCCAGCCTGTGCCCCCGGCACTGCCCAAGGGGTAAAGTGCCAAAGCCCAGGGGGCACCTTGGGCCATTGGACAGTGCAAAGGGAGTGGGGCATATGGGAATGGGGAATAGGGACAGGACCTGATAGGGGTGGGGGTTGGTGAGACAATCAGTGGAGGTGGGGTGGAGGTCCTGCTGTCACTCTGCAGAAAGGATCAGTGGAGGAGGGAGGGAGGCCAGCGATCAGGGCAGGCTGGGGGGGCGGTCAGCCTACTGGGGATGTAGGGGCTGTGGGGGGGGGCGGTTCGGCACTACGATGGGGGGGTCGTGGCTTGGGCCCCGACATGGTCGGGGGGGCAGCTGTCGGGCTGTGGAGGGGATAACGCGGCCAGTGATTAGGAGGCCAGCAGACAGGGGCCACTGCGCATGTGCCGATCTTAAATGAATTCCAAGTCAAGGCACAATTAAGCAAAATGACCTCCGACAGGAATAAATGATAGACAAGTAAAATAAGTGATTAGTAGTGTGGTGTTTAATGAAGTTAACATGCCAGAAGAGCTGCTGAAGTATCTCATAGGTGAACATAATGGAGTATTGAAATAAAGGACGAAATGCAAAGCTGATGAGCTTTATTTCATAAATAACACATCTCCAACATTATCTGTTTGCAACAATCCTAAAAAGCTATTTGTGAGGACTATATAGGAGATGAGAGTGCATTTTATTTGAGAAAAAACACTTACTAAGAGCACTATAAGTAGCTTTTATGGGTGAAAGTAGCTTGGGTTACAGTGGAGAATGTGAAATAAATATAAAATACCTCCTTTTGTATTCGGAAAAGTGAGCATGAATTTATGAATGAGAACATTTTGACATTTTCAAATCATTAATAAAGATAAATTAAACTGTTAACAATCTTATTTATGTTAGAATGCAGTTTTTGAGAATATATTCACTGAGTCATTCTGGCACAGAAAGAGACCATTCAGCTCATGAAGTCCATTCATAGAATATGAGAGTCATTAGCAAGACCAATATTTACTATCCATTCCTAATTGTCCTTGAGAAGGTGTGGGTGAGTCAGCTTTTTGTATAGCTGCAGTCTGTGTAGTGTAGGTACACCCACGATGCTGTGAGGGAAGGAATCCCAGGAACTCACCAAGGCTCCTCACATACCACCTTCCAAACCCACGGCCACTACCATCTAGAACAGTGGTTCCCAATTTTTTTTCACTGGGCCGCACTTTCAGAATAAAAATTTGCTCGCGCCACACCGAATTTTTTATTGATAAGAAATACATTCAAAAACAAAAAAAAACAACTCCTAGCAGCGCTTGATTCATAACATAGAACACAACTACTTTATAATATGATCATGGGACATCCAGAAAGTATAAAACAATGCTTGTTTAAACCATGTTTAAATGTTTCTTTGATTGTCCTTGAATCTTCCCGCCACACTTGCCATCCTCTCTCGCTGCACCAGTATGGCGCGCCGCACCCCTTGGGAACCACTGATCTCGAAGGACGAGGTCTGTAAACACATGGGAATACCACCTCCTGGAAATTCGCCTCCAAGTCACTCAACAGGGACTGCAGCAGATCAAAAAGGCAGCTCACCACCACCTTTTTAAGGGCAATTAAGGATGGGCAATAAATGCTGCCCTAGCTAGCAACAACCAAGTCCCTTAAATGAATGAAAATATAAAATTGTGATCCAATGACAGTGAACGAATGGTGATATAGTCCCAAGTCAGGATAGTGTATAGCATGGAGGGGAACTTGCAGGTATTGGTTCCCATGCTCCTGACCTTCGAGGTGATAAGCGTTGCAGGTTTTGGAAGGTGTTGTTGAAAAAGCCTTGGTGAGTTTCAGCATTTTGTATATGTATACACTTTTGCCATTGTATTCCAGTGGCGGAGAATGCATGTTCAAGGTGGTGGATGGGGTGTTGATCAAGTGGGCTGCTTTGTCCTAGATGAGTGTTGTTGGAGCTGCACTCAACCAGGCAAGTGGAGAGTATTCCATCACACTCCTGAGTTGTGCCTTGTAGATAGTGGACAGATTTTGGGGAGTAGGAAATAAATTATCCCCAGAATTCCCACCCGCTGACCTGTTTTTGTGTGCACAGATCGAGATGGTTGGTACAATTCAGTTTCTGGTCAATGGCAACACCAGGACATTGATAGTGGGGAATTCGGCAGAATGTCAACAGCAATTTGCAACTTTGTTATTGCTTTCACATCCTGGAGAATGTACAGATTCACATGCAAGATAAAGGCTTAAAATACAAAGATTTATTTTGAAGAGATAGTGGGGGCCAGTTTCCCAAATATTTTAAAGGTTAAAGGGCCTTTGAGGTGGCCAAGACAAAAGTCTAGAACATTGGTTTCTCCTACCTTTAGTTCAAGAGTGAAGGAGTAGAAATATGAACCAGAAATGGTCAATCAGAGGATTGCTAATGGTCTTATTGACAATTAACATCCTTTTCCTTTGGTTCTCTTCCATCAGGATCTCCAATGTATATTGCCCAAGGATTTGTGTGCCTTCTCCTTTAATCCCTTAGCCATCTTGAAATGTTAGTTTTGTGTCAGCCAGCACATTTCAAACCTTCACTGGTAACAAGTGCATGGAGGTTCCATCTAGCATTCCATGAAAATTACTTGGAACCTGCATTTGAGTGTGAAAGCTTCAGCTTGCTGTATAAGTATCTCTAGGCAGCTTTAAATCATAACAATCATCAATTAGCCCAAAATCATGGGATCAACGCAGAGTTTCGAACTGCTAGGTTTTATTAACACAGCACCCATTTAGAGTTTTTATAAGCCCTTTCGCTAAAATAACCCCAAGCAAATGGGTCAATAGCAGAAAATGGTCACCGAAAACAATGAAGCTAAAAAAAACTGCCAAAGCAGAGGATCAATTTCAACAACTGGGAACAAATTTCCTTAGCTTTGTCCAGGTCATGATGGTGGTTGAGGGGTAATGTCACTGGGCAAGCAATTCAGCAGCCTGGACTAATGCTCTAGGGGCATGAGTTCAAATCTTGCCACGGCAGCTGGTGAATTAATAAATCTGTAATTGAAGGCTGGTCTGAGTAATGGTAATCATAAAACTATCATCACTTGTCATAAAAACCTATCTGGTTTATTGATCTCCTTTCGAGAAGGAAATCTGCCATCCTTAACTGGTCCTGTCCTACATGTGATTTCACATCCACAATCATTTGGTTGACCACAAATAGCCGAGCTTGAAATTGATTACATCGTATCAGTTTTTAGAGTCTTATACGTTTCAAAGGTTTTCCCAAAGAGAAGATTTGAGTTGTTGAATCATATAATCATAGAATCCCTACAGTGCAGAAGATGCCATTCGGCCCATCGAGTCTGCACTGACTCTCAGACAGAGAGTATCTTACCCAGACCTTCTCACCCACCCTATCCCCATAACCCCACACATTTCCCATGGCTAATCCATCTAACCTGCACATCTTGGGACACTAAGGGCCTGATTTTACCAAAACTTTGCGCCCGTTTTCAGGCGCGAAATCACGGTAAAATTAGGCATCGGGCCTATACCGTGATCTGCACCTGATTCCGAGCAGATCGCGGCTTTACCAACACCCGATTCGGGTGCGGGTACGGCCCACATACAAATCGGGCGGCCCGACGATTTAAATGCATTAGCATGCATTTAAATCGACTTAACGAACCGCGCACCCAACTCTACCACCAAATCCCACTTTACCATCTTCTGGCCCGTTCCGGATCCGCGCTTTTAGCAACCTGCCGAATAAAAGTCCGAAGCGGATTTCTATTCTGCAGGGGAACCTCCGAAGCCCTCTCTGCCCTTGTGAAGTCACCATCCCCCTCGACCATCCTTCGCGGACCCCCCCGCTAACCACCCCGGCAGACCGCTCCCCCCCACCCCCGGGATCGGACCTCCCTGGGAGGCAGGCCCCCCCAGCAGACCCCTTCCCCCCCCTGGGATCGGACCCCCCTGGGAGGCAGGCCCCCCTCGGCAGAGCACACCCCGAACCTACCTCAATCACTGGTCTCCCTCCACCATCCTTCCGACCTGCAGCCCTTCGAGAGCCTGCAGCACCTTCCTGGCCTTCCTTGGCGTCCGCCGGAGGGGGGAGGAGGGGGGCGGGCTCAGATGGATCTCTGGTTGTGGGGGGGGAGGATGGACTTGGGAGAGTCTTGCAAACTGAAAATAATGTAGCATCTTCTTTGTGCTGCCTAATTATCTATGGGAAAGGTAATTAAACTACAGTGTCCTAGTGAGTAATTAGTGACCTGTATAATACATTTGTGATCTGTAACTGGATTGTTGATGTCCCTGTAGCCATGAGCCAGGTGCTCAAATGTTCAGAGTCATGTGGTGAACTTGGAGGAATTATCCCCGTGGTGGAACTTGGTTGGAAATAAGATTCAAGGAGATTACTAAATCTGGGAAATCAACCATAGTGAAAAGAAGTTTGTATTAGCAACTCTTCTCTCACATTCCATGGCAGATGTGCCCCTACTTATGAATGTGATTTGCATGGGCAAAGTTGGGTGCAGCTAATCTGCCTCTGGAGCAGCCTTGGATCCTTTCTTTCATCTTGTTTTCATCTGAACATTGCACAGAGTTAGAAGAATTCCCTTTGGAAGATAATGTCAAAATTATAATCGCAGGAACTAAAAACCTGATAGTCAAAAATTTGGGAAAATATATATCCCCCCATCCATATTTTGAAATATTTTCCCACGCAGACACAGGGAGAATTTGCAAACTCCACACAGATAGTCACCAAGACTGGAATTGAACCTGGGTCCCTGGAGCTGTGAGGCAGTGTCTGTCAGGTTTAGGGATGGGCAACAAATGCCTGCTTTGTCAGCAACATCTACATCCCATGAATGAACAGAAGAATTAGAATACATGCAATAGTGATTGAACATTCTGTATTGTAAAGCAACATAGCTAATAGCTATTCGTAATTCAGCCAAATAGCAAGGATGTGGGGAGGAGATGGCCTAGTGGTATTATCATTGCACTATTAATCCAGAAACTCAGCTAATGTTATGGGGACCTGGGTTCGAATCCTGCCACAGCAGATAGTGGAATTTGAATTCAATTTTAAAAATCTGGAATTAAGAATCTACTGATGACCATGAAACCATTGTCGATTGTTGGAAAAACCCATCTGGTTCACTAATGCCCTATGGGAAGGAAATCTGCCATCCTTACCTGGTCTGGCCCACATGTGATGTGAGAGCCACAGCAATGTGATTGACTCTCAAGGGCAACTTGGGATGGATAATAAAATGCTGGCCCAGCCAGCGATGTCCATGTCCCATGAATGAATTTTAAAAATTGCCTTTATCCTTGGGAGAGAATAAGAACTGCAATTCACAATTACACACAAACTGAGATTGCCGACACAGAAATAAATGCTGAAAATGCAACAGTAAGCTACTCCTAATAAAAAAAATTGTTTAAATTTAAGGCTGTTCTACCTTCAATAAACCTGACAGGCACTTCAACAACTCAAAGCTTCTCTTTTGGTCTTTGGGAGAACTTTTCAAAGGTATAAGACTCAGAGAGCTGCTAGGATGGAGGGGTAATCAATTTCAAGGTTGATAAGGCGTTAAATGAATGAAGTACAGACATCAATATCTGCACCAGCAAGCATAGATTTGATCCAAAATCTAATAAGATTTAGCCTGGCGAGGCAATCGAGACCCACAGCGTGTGGTTATCTCTATCCTTTTCTAAACAAGCTCAAAACAACTAGAAATACAAATGGGGCTCCGACACTGAAAGCTCCCAGAGGAACTTTCCAAACACAAATCGCAACCTGAGGATATAAACTGAAGCTGCGGGTCAGAAATCCTGCAAAGGTCAAAGCTGAAACTAAAAACTCAAAGCAAGGGCGGTAACTGTCAAACAATGGGCTAAAAATTCTGGGAAAGAATACTCCCGTCTTTCGGTTGTAATTTTGAGGGAAAGCCTGCGGAAACCCGAAAGGAACAGACTTTGTAGCTGTCTGTCTTTTTTCTGTGAATGCAATGATAGGAAATCAGGAAATGTTATCGGTCTCAGAAAATATCTGAAAATCTGTGTTCTCTCTTTCCTTTCTCATACATCAACTGAAAGAAGCAGATATTCTAGGAACACTGGTTACCATTTAAGGTGACCTACCTACATTGCATCGCTAAATCAGGCAACCTTCGTAACTTGGCTACTGTGACATAGAAACATAGAAAATAGGAGCAGTAATAGGCTATTCGGCCCTTCAGCCTGCTTCGCCATTCATATAATCATGGCTGATCCTCTATCTCAATGCCATACTTCTGCTCTCTCCCCATACCAGAAGATATGGTATAGTACCAGAAGATTGGAGGTTAGCGAATGTTGTCCCATTGTTTAAGAAGGGGAACAGAGACTTCCCCGGGAATTATAGACCGGTGAGTCTCACTTCTGTTGTCGGCAAGATGTTGGAAAAAATTATAAGGGATAGGATTTATAGTTATTTGGAGAGTAATGAATTGATAGGTGATAGTCAGCATGGTTTTGTGGCAGGTAGGTCGTGCCTTACTAACCTTATTGAGTTTTTTGAGAAAGTGACCAAGGAGGTGGATGGGGGCAAGGCAGTGGACGTGGTATATATGGATTTTAGTAAGGCGTTTGATAAGGTTCACCATGGTAGGCTTCTGCAGAAAATGCAGATGTATGGGATTGGGGGTGATCTAGGAAATTGGATCAGGAATTGGCTAGCGGATAGGAAACAGAGGGTGGTGGTTGATAGTAAATATTCATCATGGAGTGCGGTTACAAGTGGTGTACCTCAGGGATCTGTTTTGGGGCCACTGCTGTTTGTAATATTTATTAATGATCTGGATGAGGGTATAGTTGGGTGGATTAGCAAATTTGCTGATGACACCAAAGTCGGTGGTGTGGTAGACAGTGAGGAAGGGTGTCGTAGTTTGCAGGAAGACTTAGACAGGTTGCAAAGTTGGGCCGAGAGGTGGCGGATGGAGTTTAATGCGGAGAAGTGTGAGGTAATTCACTTTGGTAGGAATAACAGATGTGTTGAGTATAGGGCTAACGGGAGGACTTTGAATAGTGTGGAGGAGCAGAGGGATCTAGGTGTATGTGTGCATAGATCCCTGAAAGTTGGGAATCAAGTAGATAAGGTTGTTAAGAAGGCATATGGTGTCTTGGCGTTTATTGGTAGGGGGATTGAATTTAGGAGTCGTAGCGTTATGTTGCAACTGTACACAACTCTGGTGCGGCCGCACTTGGAGTACTGTGTGCAGTTCTGGTCCCCACATTACAGGAAGGATGTGGAGGCTTTGGAGAGGGTGCAGAGGAGGTTTACCAGGATGTTGCCTGGTATGGAGGGGAGATCCTATGAGGAGAGGCTGAGGGATTTGGGATTGTTTTCGCTGGAAAGGCGGCGGCTAAGAGGGGATCTTATTGAAACATATAAGATGATTAGAGGTTTAGATAGGGTGGATAGTGATAGCCTTTTTCCTCTGATGGAGAAATCCAGCACGAGGGGGCATGGCTTTAAATTGAGGGGGGGTAGTTATAGAACCGATGTCAGGGGTAGGTTCTTTACCCAGAGGGTGGTGAGGGATTGGAATGCCCTGCCAGCATCAGTAGTAAATGCGTCTAGTTTGGGGGCGTTTAAGAGATCCGTAGATAGGTTCATGGACGAAAAGAAATTGGTTTAGGTTGGAGGGTCACAGTTTTTTTTTAACTGGTCGGTGCAACATCGTGGGCCGAAGGGCCTGTTCTGCGCTGTAATGTTCTATGTTCTATGTTCTATACCGCTTAGTGCCTTTAAAGTCCAGAAATCTATCTATTTCTTTCTCAACTATATTCGGTGACTTGGCCTCCACAGCCTTCTGTGGTAGAGAATTTCACAGGTTAATTACATGGGATCTATCTTAGTCCGAAGAAGATCAAAATGAGACATACCACATCCCGACACTGCACACACACCTGTCACACAGGAGCATCTGGGAGAAACATTAGACAAAGGTTAAGAATCCATGCTTCACACAGCAGAACCATAGAGTCCCTACAGTGCAGAAGAAGGTTATTCAGCACATCAAGTTTGTAACTCTCCAAAAGAGTATCCCTTCCAGGCCCACTCGGTAACCCTGCACATTTAGCATGGTCAATTCACCAAACTTGCAGACTTTTGGAATGAACCAGAGCACCTGGACAAAATCCACGCAGATACAAGGAGAACGTTCAAATACCACACAGGCAGACATCCAAGGCCGGAATCGAACCCGGATCTCTGGCACTGTGAAGCAGCAATGCTAACCATTGTGCCACCGTCAATGAGCTGATAAGAAGCATTAGTCACATACACAACTACAAACACAACATGGATTCATGATGAAGTCATAATGGCAGTAAACTGGGAATTGTAACTCCCTGGCGGTTGAGCAGTAAATTGTGTGGGCCTGCTGTCTGGGAATTGCTGTGTGAAGCTGAGTCTATTTTAAGGACAAGCTTCATTTACAGCGATGCAGCAAGGGTTTTGTGATTGGAGGGGAGCCCAGGTGGCAGTGGCCCAAACTTACTGTGTGGGATCACTGCTCCCCCGTCCCACAAAAATCATTTGTACACATATCTGTATTCTGCTGCAGCCACACTGTCCGCACTGCAATAGGTTGAAAATGGTTCTGGGATCTTATGCACTCTCTGATTTACCTGTATAAATGAGGCTCCCAGCTGAGACAGGCTGGCACTTCAACCAGCCAAATAGATATCAGCTTTAAAATGGCCCCAAGGCTGTGAAAGAGGAGTAAAGCGTACTGCTTGGATTTTAACTCCAATTCTACCTGGCTGCTGCTGGCAGAGGGAGTTAAAGTTCCCCCTAACAGCTGTGCAATGCAGAATTTGGTTTTGAAATGGTATGTTAACCGCTTTCAGTTCACATGAATGGAGCTCAGCACAACTCCATCTTCACTCACTCAATCCAAGGGCTGCAAACATTAGTGCACCACATATTATTCTGGGCTTTCACCTTCTATAAGAAAATCTGGCACAACCATATCAAACTCTACTGGGCCTCGCCAACCCATTCTCCTCTGCCAGAACTGCTCTGTAGTCAATGGCCTTTCTGTAGGGGGGAAGGGGAAAAATAAAGTCAGGACTTTTAATGAAGTGACTAAAATATGGAACTCAAGAGATCACTATGTCAGTAGAATGATTCCTCTTGCAGCCAACACATCCTCTAGGACCTCTTCAGGCTGGTGCTGGTCCCCTGGTAGATTTCTCTATTGCCCCGTGGTGCCTTCCTTCCTTGGGGGTCTCCAAGAATGATGCCTCCTTGTAATGAAAGTTTGTGCAGCAAAATGATAAAGGACATGACTATGTGTCACTGAAGTGTGTGCCAGATCAATTCAGACACCTCAAACATGCCTTTAAAATTTCAGAGAGCTCAATCGTGACTCTGGCGACTACATTTCTTATATACATTCAGTGGAGCTGGGCGTCACTGGTTAGGCCAGAATTTATTGCTCAACCTTAACTTTCCCTGAGGATCTGGTGGTCAGTTGCCTTCTAGAGCCACTGCAGTCCACATAGTGAAGTAGTTTTTTTACAGAGCTGTTAGGCCTGAAGCTCATTATACCCATGCTTGCCTCACCTACTAGGATGCCACACACCTAACGTCAGCCGTGGCTTTAGGAAATAGCCTTGATTTCCCAGGATCCACCTGAGATTTTCTGTTCAAGGAATACTGTACCAACACTGGCATGCCTTGGAATAAAGCAGCCATCTTGGAAGTGAGCATTCATCTGTATGATCCAGTGCTGGGGCATTCTTAGAGTTGGTGGGAAGGCAGTAAAAAGTAGAACTGAACTTATATCATAAGTATTCGTGTTTTGTTAATAGTGCTTGTTTGTTTATTTGAAATGATTTGATTTATTGTCGCATGTACTGGGATACAGTGAAAAGTATTGTTTCTTGCGTGCTATACAGGCAAAACATACTGTTCATGAAGTACAGAGGGGAAAGGAAAAGGAGAAGGTGCAGAATACAGTGTTGCAGTTACAGGTAGGGTGAAGAGAAAGATCGGCTTCATATATGATAGGACCATTCAAAGGTCTGATGACATCAGGAATGAAGATGTTCTTGAGTCTGTTGGTACGTGTTTTCAGACTTTTATATATTTTTTCCGATGGAGGAAGGTGGAAGAGACTATGTCCGAGTGCGGGGGGTCCCTGATTATGCTGGCTGTTTCTCTGAGGCAGCGGGAAGTGTAGACGGAGTCAATGGATGGGAGGCTGGTTTGCATGATGGAGTTGGCTACATTCACAAAAGTATAATTTCTTTGTAGTTCTTGTGGTCTTAGTCAGAGCAGGATCAACAACAAGCTGTGATACAATCAGATAGGATGAAAGCATCTGTAAAAATTGGTGAAAGTTGTATTGGACATGCCAAAGTTCCTTAACCTTCTGAGAACATAGAGGCGTTGGTGGGCTTTCTTAAATATAGTGTCAGCATGGAGGATCCAGAACAGTTGTTGGTGATCTGAACACCTAGAAACTTGAAGCTCTCAACCATCTCCACTTCATCACCATTTGCTGAAGTCGATGACTTTCTCTTTTGTTTTCCTAACATTGAGGGAGAAATTATTGTCGTTGCACCATTTCACCAAACTTTTGTACTCTGTCTCATCATTGTCTGAGATCCAACCCACAGCAGTGGTGCCTTAACCAACCCCAAAATGGAGTTGGAGCAGAATTTGACCACACAGTCATAAGTGTATAAAGATTATGGTAAGTATAATTTCTTTTTGTACACAATAATGTTTGTTTTTGTTAAAAAGTGGGAAATCTTGTGGCATAGTTAATCGCTGGGTTTTTGGATTTCTTCTTTAAACATTAATGGTCCCGAAAAAGCATCCTAACTTTAGGAAAGGAATAGACCGCTTACTACTTCAAGCCTCCTTCACATTCAACTGGACCATGGCTGACCTGAACCCCATTTATCCACCTCAGTTCCATATTGTTGATACGCTTCCCGAACAAAAATTTGTTGATCACAATCTTGAAAGCTCCAGTTGTTCCAATAACTACATCTATTGTTAGATTTCTACTGGAATTTGTGTGAAAAATGCTTCTTTCAGTAACTGCATTGCAGTGTTAATGTACGCCTACTTGTGAGACTAATAAATAAACTTTAAACTTTAATTTCCACCCTAAATAACCAAGCTCTAATTTTAAGAATATGTGCCTCATTCTTGATTCTCCCATCAAATGAAATAGTTTTTATCTATCTATCCTAATACATCTTCTTGACTTTTTAAATTCTTTGATTCGATCAATCACCCCTTAATCTTTTATACCGGAGGGGAGGCAAACCGAGTTTACATAAACTGTCCTTCTAGTATAAGGCATAGGTAATAAGATGAAATAGTTTCGCTTAGCACACAGCACAGTTGTGACTTACTTAATCCAATATTGCGCAGCCAATCAGCCAATGTCTCTCGTAGCAGCTCAGAATAATGTTGTTGCATAACAATTACGAACAGTGCAGTGACAGGGTGGAGGTGGGCTGCATGTGGATGTGCAGCAAGTTGATGATGGTTTCCTTAAGGTAGCTGGTTCGAAAGAAGGGACTCATGTCTGTTAAATTGTTAAATTGGAACAATAGAGATAGCTAACTATTAAGAATTATACTTTGTCATGTTTAAATATTTTAATTGGTAAAAGTTATGCAAATTATTTTTGTTATATTCTAACTGTGATCTTAAATAACATTTGTTTTGGTAAAAGCTTCCTAGTGTGTCACTTGAATCATACCTGGAGTGAAACATCTTATGCTCACCGTAATGCCAAAATCAAATGTCTGGGTTAACTTCATAAAATATTTTGGAGTTTCTGATCTGGCCCTTAAAAAAGTAAACATACCTTCTGAGGTCATCCTATCACAGGTTTGTTGTGGGGTTGTTAATAGAAAATTGGCTTGCACCAAAACTGTTGGGTTAGGGAATATCCCACTGCTTATAAAGAGGGAAACAACTCAAAACTCCATTCTCTTTATGGGTGAGTGGTGAGAGGATAAATTACATTCATATTGAATTGGATAAACACCTGAAGGTAAAACCTTTGCAGGACTACAAAGATAGGGAAGGAGATGGAACTCGCTCAATTGTTCTTGCAGGGAGATAGTGCAGACTCGATGGGTATAATGGTCTCCTTCTGTGCTGTGACTATTCTATGATTCTATGAAGCAGCGGGGTAAAGGAAGAGACATTTGTTTTTTCCATCAAAAAATTTAACTAAAGGGCAAAGATAATGAACACAATAAGCTTAATGACATTAGAAGAAAGGTTTAGCCTAATTAACAAATTAATACCTTATTCAGATCAGATAGCTTCAACTCTTGAAGTTCCTGGAAGAAGTATGACTTGCTCAAGAGCTAATTAGTCTGACGGTAGTCTTTGGATAGACACGCTCCTGAAGGGAAGCAGCTCATGTACCATTAGTAAATTATAAATATAGGTAAGTATATAGTGATGCACCTGATGGTCTTTTTCCACTTTCCTTTTATTCCGTTCATATTACATGCATTATGGCTGTCACATTTCTAAAGCTGGTCATAAAAATGTACATAGAATTTGTGGTGCCAACCAAAACTCATCTTAATGTTAATTAATTAGGCTACTTCTCAGTGACGGTCTTCGGTAATTTGACATTATGCTGATCATGAGTAACAATAATAGGGTTCTATTAAGTCTGTATCTGACAAATGATGGAATATTATAACTTTACTTAGCAGATTCAGGGAAGACTCAATACTTGGACTCAATGGTATCCAAAGCCAGGCCTCCCAGGAACTCTTATTCCTAATACTGAAAAGTTGCAGATAAGCTATCAGTCCTCTAAATGTGCCTAAGAAAAAATAAGAATTGCTGGTGCTATGGCAATCTATCAGTTATCTATGGTGCCCAAGTACTCACAATATGTACAGGGGTATGGTATATTTTCAGTAAGTTAAAATTTTTGCTTCAACTGAAACTGCAAGACAACTACTTGTCCAAAAAAAAGCTAAAGAGGTACATTGCTGATGAGGGAAAGAGCATCATTGTACTACTTCAAGATTACTTTTAACATCAATGTCAATTAAACTTATTTAAGGAAAAGTACAGCAGACATTTTTGAAGTTTTGATGCAGTCAATGCAAAACATAAAACTGTGTCACATTGTCCATTGAACCTGCGTAATATTGATATTGCTGCTCACTTTAAAAGTCACTTTAAGAGTCACTTTAAACAGGCAACTAAACAGGCAACTAACAAAGATCACAGCTCTTCATGTCATGCTAACCTCACCCACACCTCAAAGATTTCCTGAAGCATGAACAGTAGATTTAAAAATAGCTGAAAAAATGGACAATAAATAACGGAGGGTGATGATCCTGTTTAAAACATGCCAAGAACATTAATTAAATGGCAGGGCTCAGATGTTGCAGAGAAAATGCAAAGCGGATTACAGGGAGTAGTGTCACTTAAAACGGCGCTGAAAGAGATGATAGGGAAGAATGGGAAATTAAATTGGACCATCTCCACAGAAGTAAGGGCTCACTATTCCACTAATGTATCTCGTAAATGCATTTTAGGGTAAACATGACTGCAACTGAAGTACAAAGCTTGACATTAAGAGTGCACTGCAAATGACTCAAATGGCTGGTGTTTCCACTTCAGTAACAATTAGCAATGTTTTAAATTCAACTGCACCATTCAATATGTGTACTATCTGGAGCACCAATACATAAATTACTCAATTGCCATTGCACAGAGAGAACCTGTTAATAGTGGAAACTGAGCAGAAAGTTTTGCTCTTCTGAAGCTTTTTTTGTCCTAAACTATTCTTACTTCTAATGAAAAATATAAACAAAATAAACATGAGGTAGTGTTGGTGTGTGTTACCCAGATTCTAGTCTGGGCAGTGATGAACCTTATTGACCCAGCAGGATTTGAAGTATAAGCTGCTGGTGGCCCCACATAATTGACAAACGGGGTAGACAAACAAGGTCTGTGCTTCCGAATTGGTCAAGTTAAAGTCTTATTAGACTAGATTGTTAAGAAAAACGGATCCACTGACATAAACTCTGAAATATTTATATAACATTGTATGAACAAAATATTGAAATCTAAAGATCCACCGCATGACACAAGATTGCAAGTCGAAGTCTTTGAGTGGCCTTGAATCTCAAGACATTTGTCATGTGGCATAGTGTTTTGCAATCAGTGCACTTCAAAGGCTAGCAGTTGCATAGCGCAGACACACCATTAACTCTGGATGTAAAAGTAGAATGGACACATCTCTTTACCACAAAAGACAATATTTAGCTACTAAGTCCATATAGTTATAATTATTAAGCACATAATATGTTTAATATTCCTATAAAGGTAACTAATAGTTATCAAAATATATATTTTTCTTAAAAATATAAACTTGTACTTTTGCTTTCACACAGTAAGCAATAGTTGTAGGTTTCCAACACAGGTCTGTGGGTGTTGTTTAGTAAGATTAATAAGGATAATTGATGGGATGTTGCAGTTTGAAAATGAACATTTTGTATGAAATCAATAGGAGAGAATAGTCAATGATTTCTTTCAAGTAATTGATTTGTTTTCCCAACATTAGTTTGTCCAATTACTGCAGAATGAGTATTAGAAACATGCTTAAACTCTGCATATTTTATCTGAGATTGTGCTCCTTCCTTTTGTTGAAGTAGTAAAACAGAAAAAAGTTGTGCTACAAAATGTATTTGCTCTATAATGGCAACCAGCAATGAAATATGGATGGAATAGATGATGCATTGGGTTACTACACTCTTCTTTCATTGTTGGAACTTGCATTTGACTCTAGTCTAAAGAGGTAAAAGATGCCTTAAGAAGGCTTTCAAGTTCCTGTCTCAAATACATTTGTGCAGGTCTAACCCATTCCCGACTGAGTACTGTTACACAGCCCAAAAATGGCCATGATTTGGGAAAATTGCACTAAAAGGTCCTTGCGGTAGCCTTGAGTCACATTTTGTGGAGTTCCCATTGTGAGCAATATCGAGTGAGAAAATATTGAACAGAAGTTGTACACTTTCCTCGCTGGGAGGAGGGAGAATTAAAGGAGAAAGACACTCGGCTAATCAAATATATATTGAACTTCTTTAAAAGCACTATTAGAGCAAGCAAAGACAATGGCTTAATATGGCTCCCACAAGTCAGCTGACACATCTGGATTTACAAATTGGTTAGTTTCTAGAGGTTTTAAATGTGATCACAATTAGGATATGCCAGGCAAACCTCCTATGGATTTTCATGTCTGCTGATGTCAAGAATTACTTCAGGGTAAACTGGCTCTCACCATTTGCACTTCTATAACGCTATCTTTCAGGCAGAGATGAAAGTTTACCAGGACAATGGCAATATAGAAAGTGTTGATATGTTCTTCCTAGCTCATCACAGGGAAGATTGGTCCATTCAGAAGTGATATCTGGGATATTAAAGAAGCTAATAGCCTGCCCCATAATACAAAGGCCCAGGTCTGTTCAGACATGAGCTAACCAATTACCTTCTGTGGAATATTCAAATCATTGAAAAAAAGCTCACTTGACCAAAATCACCATTCCAACGCTCTGATTACTTTAGACAGTCCGAAGAAGAATTCTGCAAATGGAGCAGTAATACCATCCCTTTCCCTGATATCTTAAATTTACAGCCCTATCTCTGTTACATTTGGAAATACATCACAGTAATAGAGAATTTCAATTGAAAGAAATTCTCGTTGTTTGTATTATACTGGGGTCGCCAACGAGAGAAATTCTGAAGAAGGCTTCAAAATCCCAAAGCAGCATTTCCACAGCATAAAACAAGACCACCGTTAATCAAAAAAAAACTTCCTTAGCCATGAATAATAGTGGAGGACCTATAATCAGTGAACACTGTATTTTTGCCTTTTCTCATTGAATCTTAATTTGGCCAAAAATTAATCTCTCCACTGTGTAACTAGTAATTTTGCATACTTGTGTGCATTTGTGTGTGTGTGTTATAATGGTCAGGATATGTATTTACCTTTTAAAATATTTTTATTTCTTTACCTGGGTAGGTTTTTTGCTCAATAAAAACCAACCCCGTTGTATATAAACTCAAGAAAGCATGTCTACCTGCGTTATTTGCAATCAGCACATAGATGGTTAAATATAGACACTGAATTGATACATTTAACTTTATAAATCTCAAACCTGTTCCAATTAATCGAGGAGGGGAAAGAAAGGGCAAGTCCTGACTGCTGTCATAACAATATACTGTATTTTACATTTATTTGCGCTTCTTTAAATTATTTCACAGGATGTGGGCATCGCTGGCTCGGCCAGCATTTACTGCCCATCTCTAATTGCCTTTGAGAAGGAGATCATGACCTGCCTTCTTGAACCGCTGCAGTGCATGTGGTGTAAGTACACCCACAGTGCTGTTTGGGAGAAAGTTAGTGAAGGTCATCAAGATTAAAAGATACGTTTCTACAATTTTTACTGTTTCAGCAACATTTTCTTCTAGTTTTCACAAGTAATAGATTAAAATAAATCTGATCCACATTCCTCTGGTTTGGTGCCCGTTTTTAAAACTTGTTGATTTTAACAAATACTTTGCTTTCATTTTCTTCATTAAAAATAACAAAATTGATGCAAAAATTGGGTTTTAAAATATTTCAAAACTTGCTTTATAACTTAAGTGCAAAGTAATAAAATGAGATCCATCTAATTATTCCTAACTAGGGTTTCTTCTAATCAAATACAATGCAGAATTTCTGCTTCCTTTGATTTTTCTGCTGTGCCTAATGAAGAATTTAATCTCAGACTCCATTCAACATCAGAACTTAATCCATTCAAGGCCAAGATGTCAAAAGCAGAACATTGTGGATACTATCCCTGCTAGAACTAATGAAAGTAAAGATACTTGTTGGTTGGTCCATTTAGATACTCAGCAAACAATGTACTTGACATATCAAAGACATTAAAAGGATGAAAACTAAACTTGCAGGCCTAGAAATTACTGTTAATTATATTCGCTGATAAACATTTTGCATATTTGTATGATGTTCCATCCTTCCCTATTTTAATCCAGGCTTAAACTCCATTCATTTCATTTTATATGGTCTAACTTTGTTGCTGAAATAGCAGGCAAAATGAATGTCACATGAATATGTTAAGCATTCACCCACTAATGCTACCAACAATAATTTCTAAGCCATAGACTTCAAAGTCTGAAGGGCTCTCACCCTTTCTAAATGGGTCAGTGACTTGTGCTGATCCACTTCAAAAGACAATGCAGATGGCAGAATTTGAAACATCACCGCCTGTGATTTGTTACGCATGATGGGCAAAGAGACCTAAAGCTTGCTGCTGAGTAATACTGCTTGTAGAATGACAAGTAGACCAACAGTGCACAGGTACCAGACCCAAACTCAGAAAACTCTCCCCTTCGCCTACTCTGAAGTGGAATTCTGGCATCCACCCCAATGATATTGAATACCTCATGGATGCTGTATCAGGTACACACAGATTCCAGTTGTCTCATTATTTCCACAACATGGTTTATATTCTCACTGAGGGAAATCATGGTGCCTATTAACCATTATTTTGTTTACATCACTGTCAATATGACCATGTAGCACTTTATGCTTCTTCTGTCTCCGCCAAGCAAAAATACTATAAAATGAAATGACACTGTAAGTAATATGGCTACTGTTTCAATATTGAATCCTAACAGCCATGTTTGACAGCTGGACTGAGTTTTGGATATATCAGGCCCTCCATTACTGGTGGTTCTGAGTATGAAAAGAATAACAAACATTGCATCTCAGGGGTTTCATCAATTGTCATGCAGATAAGGTCATTTTTAATTAGTTTATGATATTCGATATCAAGTTCAAATTTTTCAGGCACTTTTTAACCATTTAGAGCTCATTAGAGCAATGAAAGTTTAAAGTTTATTTATTAGTGTCACAAATAGGCTTACATTAACACTGCAATGAAGTTACTGTGAAAATCCCCTAGTTGCCATACTCCAGTGCCTGTCAGGTACACCGAGGGAGAATTTAGCATGGCCAATGCATCTAATCTGCACATCTTTCAAACTGTGGGGAGAAACTGAAGCATCCGGAGGAAACCCATGCAGACACGGGAAGAACATGTAAACTCCACACAGGCAGTGACCCAAGCCGGGAATCGAACCCGGGTCCCTGGCACAATGAGGTAGCAGTGCTAACCACTGTGCCACCGTAAGGAGAGATTCAATAGTGCTGTTCAAAATCAAGAAGAGATTTGATAGAGTAAATAAGAAGAAACTATTTTCAGTTGTGACCATCTTGCAGAACACCTCTGTTCAGGCTGCGATCATGATCTCGAGCTTCGGGTCACCTATCACTTTAATTCATTTACGGGATGTGGGCTCTCTGGTTAGAATGGTATTTATTGTCCCACCCTAATTGCCCTTGAGAAGGCAGTGGTGAGCTGCTTTCTTGAACTGCTGCAGTCCATGTGGGATAGATGTACCCACAATGCTGATAGGAAGGGAGTTTGACTCAGTGACAGTGGAGGAATAGGATGAAAATCCTGAAACTCCCTCCCTAGAGCACTGTGGATGAAGCTACATCCATTCCATTTACCCAGTTTCTCCATTTCAATCACATCTGGTCGGATTGTACAACCTTCCATACTCGCGCTTCTAATACATCTTCCATTTTCCCCAGCAAGGATTCATCCCCCACTGCGGTTGACAAGACACTTGACCATGTTGATCCCATTTCATGCACTTTTGCTCTCACTACCTTCTCTCACTACCTTCTCTTCCTCCCAAAACCATAATGAAGCTTTCCGTGTTTTCACCTTCCATCCCTCATAAAATCAGGGAATGCTCACAGCACAAAAGGAGGCTATTCAGCCTGTTGTGTCCATGACAGCTCCTTGCGACTCATCTACTATCACTCCCCTGCCTTTTTCCGGAGCCCTGAAATATTTTTTTCCTTAGAAAGTTATCCAATTCTCTTCTAAAAGCTGTGATTGAATCTGCCTCCACCACACTCAGAGATGGTGTATTCCAGACCTTAACCGCTCAAAAAAATCTTTTGTCACTATTATTTGTGAATGTAGCCCAATCCATCAAGCAAACTAGCCTCCCATCCATTGACTCTGCCTACACTTCCCGATGCCTCGGCAAAGCAGCCAGCATAATTAAGGACTCCACGCACCCTGGACATGCTCTCTTCCACCTTTTTCCTTCGGGAAAAAGGTACAAAAGTCTGAGGTCACGAACCAACCTACTCAAGAACAGCTTCTTCCCTGCTGCCGTCAGACTCTTGAATGGACTCACCTTGCATTAAATTGATCTTTCTCTACACCCTAGCTATGACTGTAACACTACATTCTGCACTCTCTCGTTTCCTTCTCTATGAATGGTATGTTTTGTCTGTATAACATGCAAGAAACAATACTTTTCACTTTATGTTTATACATGTGACAATAATAAATCAAATCAAATCAAAATTTATTTTGCCAATCATCTTAAATTGGACACCTCAGTCAAATCACATCTTAAACTTTGCTTCTCCAAGGAGAACAACCCCAACTTCTCTAATTTATCCACATAACTGAAATTTCTCATTCCTGAAAGCACCCTCAAATAAGCTTTCTGCACCCCCTCTAATGCCTTCATATCCTTCCTAAAGTTCCCAGAACTGGACACACTACTCCAGTTGAGGTAAAACTAGGCTTTTATAAAATACAGATACAGGTAAATATTGGAGAAAGAAGAGTCATAACTTTGTTTCTCTCCCTGCAAATGCTGCTAAACCAACTGAGATTTTCCAGTGTTTTCTCTTTTATTTAGATTTCTAGCACCCTTAGTATTTTGCTTTTATTTTAGTTTTTTATAAAGGGTTATTACAATTTTATTCTTTTGTATGTTATGCCCCTATTCATAAAGCTCAGGAACCCTTATGCTTTATTAATCCTTCTTCCAATCTGTCTTGCTACCTTCAGTGAATTGCGCACATATAACCCCAGGTCCCTCTGCTTCTGCACCCTCCTTAGAATTGTACTCTATATTTTATATTGCCTCTCCTTGTTCTTCCTACCAAAATAAATCACTTAACAATTCTTTGCACTGAATTTCATCTGCCATTTGTCCGCCCATTGTACTATTCTGTCTTTGTCCTTTTGAAGGTTAATACTGCCCTCCTCATATTTCACAAAGTCTTGTCATCTGCAAATTTTGAAATGCTGCCCTCCACACCTAAGTCTTGGTCATTAACATGCATCAAGTAGAGTACAGGACCAAAGTCCAATGACTGGGAACCCCACTGTAAACCTTCGGTGGAAGAGTCAATTACTAGGGGGCATAGGTTTAAGGTGTGAGGGACAAGGTTTAATGGAGATGTACGAGGCAAGTTTTTTATACAGAGGGTGGTGGGTGCCTGGAACTCACTGCCAGGGGAGGTAGTGGAAGCAGGTATGATAGTGACTTTTAAGGGACGTTTTGACAAATACATGAATAGGATGGGAATAGAAGGAATGGTCCCCAGAAGACTAGGGAGTTTTAGTTCAGTCAGGCAGCATAGTCGGTGCAGGCTTGGAGCACCAACGGGCCTGTTCCTGTGCTGTAATTTTCTTTGTTCTTTGTTCTTCTGCAATCCTAAAAGAAACCATTCACCACTACCCTCTATTTCCTGTCATCCAACCAATTTTGTGTCCATGTGCTATTCCATGAGATTTGACTTTACCCACAAGCCTGTCATATGGCACTTCATCAAATGCCTTTTGGAAGTCCACTTTGATTTGATTTGACTTATTATTGTCACATATATTAGTATACAGTGAAAAGTATTGTTTCTTGCACACTATACAAAGCATATCATACATAAAGAAGAAAAAGAGAGAGTGCAGAATGTAGTATTACAGTCATAGCTAGGATGTAGAGAAAGATCAACTTAATGTGAGGTAGGTCCATTCAAAAGTCTGATGGCAACAGGGAAGAAACTGTTCTTGAGTTGGTTGATACGTGTCCTCAGACTTTTGTATCTTTTTCCCGAAGGATAAAGGTGGAAGAGAGAATGTCGAGGGTGTATTGGTGTCCTTGATTATGCTGGCTGCTTTTCCAAGGCATCAGGAAGTGTAGACAGAGTCAATGGATGGAAGGCTGGTTTGAGTGATGGACTGGGCTTCGTTCACAACCCTTTGTAGTTTATTGCGGTCTTGGACAGAGCAGGAACCATACCGAGCTGTGATACAACCAGGAAGAATGCTTTCTATGGTGCATCTGTAAAAGTTCATTATCCTCATCCACCCTCTCTCTTACCTCACCAAAAAACCCACGCATGTTAGTTAAATATAATTTACTAACTACTGTGATCAATTGATTAACCTTTGCCATTTCCACCACTCCAATGCAACACACTCACCAAGTACACTTTCTCCTTCCCTCTCTTTTCTGCATTCTGAAGGGACTGCTCACTCTGTGTCTTCCTCAATCAACCCCAATAACCCCTTTCTGTGGCACCTTTACATTCAAGTGCAGGAGATGCCACATTAGTCCTTTCATGTCCTCTCTCCTAAATATCTAAGGTCCCAAATGCTCCTTCCAGATGAAATAGCAATTTACATGCATTTGTTTCAACCTAGTATGCTATATTTGCAGCTCACAATGTGTTCTGCTCTACATTGGAGCGGAGTGGATTACTGGTCGTGTGGGGATGGTGTGGAGAAACCAAACAAAGACTGGGTAACCACTTTGCAGAATATTTTGATTTTTGATTTGATTTGATTTGATTTATTATTGTCACATGCATTAACATACAGTGAAAAGTATTGTTTCTTGTGCACTATTCAGGCAAAGCATTCCGTTCATTGAGAAGGAAATGAGAGAGTGCAGAATGTAGTGTTACAGTTATAGCTAGGGTGTAGAGAAAGATCAACTTAATGTGAGGTAGGTCCATTCAAAAGTCTGACGGCAGCAGGGAAGAAGCTGTTCTTGAGTCGGTTGGTACGTGACCTCAGACTTTTCCTGACGAAAGAAGGTGGAAGAGAGAATGTCCGGGGTGCGTAGGGTTCTTAATTGTGCTGGCTGCTTTGCCGAGGCAGCGGGAAGTGTAGGCAGAGTCAATGGATGGGAGGCTGGTTTGCGTGATGGATTGGGGCTACATTCACGACGTTTTGTATTTCCTTGTCGTCTTGAGCAGAGCAGGAGCCATACCAAGCTGTGATACAACCAGAAAGAATGCTTTCTATGGTGCATCTGTAAAGGTTGGTGAGAGTCGTCGCTGACATGCCAAATTTCCTTAGTCTTCTGAGAAAGTAGAGGCGTTGGTGGGCTTTCTTAACTATAGTGTCGGCATGGGGGAGACCAGGATAGGTTGTTGGTGATCTGGATGCCTAAAAACTTGAAGCTCTCGACCCTTTTTACTTCCTTTCAGTCCATGAAGGATACCCTCTAGTTTCCACTCATCTATTGTTCTAATTCTCTGCCTTGCTCTCATGCCTCCTGCAGTGTTCCAATAAAGCTCAACACAAGCTGCAGGAAAAGCACTGCATCTTTCTATTAGGTACTTTGCAGCCTTCTGGAATCAACGTTCAGTTTAACAATTTCATACCATAATCTCTTGCCCCATTTTGCTTCCTTTCGTTTTATAAATGTTATTTTTCTTCTCGTTATTCTCTTGTTCTGCTTTTGGATATCAGCTGTTCATCATTCTGTCATTCGCACCTACTCTAGAGATCTTTTGTTTCTTTACTTGTCCCATAACAACTCTCTCTGGCGTGGCACCACTAACTCTTCTGTCATTTAATCTCTCCCGCCCTTCATCCTATCACAGAACTTCCCTCCTTTTCCCACTCACACCCGCCATTTTTCAATTGTTTAAAATCTATTACTTTTCTAACTTTTCTCAGTTTCCTGAAATGTCATCAACCTGAAAGCCAAAGTTGTTTTTCTCTCCACAGATGTTCCCTTACCTGCTGAGCATTTTCTGTTTTTATTATAGAAAAGTCAATAATATGAGTTTACGGTGATTGAAATCAGAATTACAGGGGAGGCGATGGCCAAGTGGTATTATTGCTAGATTATTAATCCAGAAACTCAGCTAATATTTTGAGGACTTGTGTTTGAATCCCACCACAGCAGATGGTGGAATTTGAATTCAAAAGAAATCTGGAATTAAGAACCTACTGATGATCATCAAACCATTGTTGATTGCCAGAAAAACCCATCTGATTTGCTAATATCCTTTAGGGAAGGAAATTTGCTGTCCTTACCTGGTTTGGCCCACATGAGACTCCAGAACCACAGCAATGTGATTGATTCTCAACTGCCCTCAGGCAACTAGGGATGGGCAATAATTGCTGGCCAGCCAGCACACCCAGGTCCCACAAAATTATTTTTTTCTTTAAATTGCCATGGGAGCAAGAGGATGCCACTCCTGCCGCTGAGCCTGCATGCTCTGAATTCACGTCACACTCCAGGATTTGTAGGCCACAGAACACAGTCAATGGTGTAGGCAAACCAACGTGTTAGTCCCCAGCCTGGATAAATGGAAGGGCATCCATTCACCAAATCCCAAAAGTGATGGTTAATATGGAGTGTGCCCAACCAATATTTTCGCAATCCCATTTATATGGGTAAAAGCTGAGAGAGAGAAAAAGAACTGAGACATTTTAGGAAGTGAGTTGCTATAATCTGGAATGTACTGCTTGAAAGAGTGGTGGAACCAGAGTCAATAGTAACTTTCAAAAGAGAATTGGAGAAATACTTGAAGCAGAATAATTTGCAGGGGTACGGTAGCGGGGCAGAGAAGTGAAACTAACTGGATAGCTTTTTCATAGAACCAGCAAAGTAAAAAAGACTGAATAGTCGCCTTCTGTGCTGTGTCATTCCATGTTTCTATGATTTGGGGTTTTTTTTTAAGTGGTGTACTATCAGTTGGAACACTTTCCTGTAATGGAACCAGACTGCATTACTGCATATAAAAATTCATTGAAGATATATTTTGCATTCTCACATTTGTCATTAAATGAAGTCAGTGAAGGTCAGTCTCAATTTGCTTAGCAGTGAGTGTGACAAAATCAAAAGATTTTTGTATTTTGTTTCATATTATTTAAAATAGCTGGAATTAAAATGGAAGCTATATTTCTTCCCTATATTACGAATAAAACATTTGATTGTTCTGGAAATTGATCGGGATGCTGGATCTTCTTTCTTTTCAGTTTGAATTGAATTGTCGACGAGAAGGGCATTAGGTAGGTATGTGAGACCTGGATGATATGAGAACCAGTCATTTGCATGACATGCACCTTTAATCATGGTTAATCAAACAACATAAACTTCAGAGTTTTTAGTTCTGGTGAGTGTTCTGAGCTCTTTAGATGAATTGTAAATTTAACTCATCCATGTACAGCTTCACGTCATGAAGGTTTATGAAATGCTATATCATCCAAATGTCCTATCACTTAGCACATTGGTAAGAAATAAATTCTAAAGGGGGAATGTTTAACCCCTGTAACTGACTCTATTTTATTACTTTCGGCATGGTTCTCTCAACCACCTTTCTGTGTATATTATTCCTTTGTATTTTTTGACTTGTAACCAAATCTGACTGTTGGTTTTGTTTTGTATGTATTGGTGAGGCAATGCGGTCTACCTTTTGATAATAATCATGAAAATGTCAGCATCCTATGTGATTTCCATTGGAGAATTCTGCAATTAGAGGATAATTGTTAATTCTATATAAAGGTACAGATACATAATATGGAGAAATGTATGGTTTCACAGACATGAAACAAGTGGTATTCAATGACTGGACTGAATGAACAAAAGAAATATGGGCATACTGAACCCCTTGGTCACTGGATTGCTGCTGCAATTATGTGGGTAGGATTTTCAAAATCAGGTACATGCACTTACAATGAGGTCCAGATTGGAATTATCTATTAATTTTCTTAATATGTTTTTTTTCTGTGAGTCAAGGTATTTTTCATTGTTTTCATCATAAACCAGCTTCAGAAAATTGTTTGTGGACTTAACTATAGGCTTAACTATAATATAAACTGAAACAATGTGTGCTTAATTGCCACAGAACTTTATATACCTAACATGAAACAGAATCAATATTGCGATCAGCCAGTTAAACTTTTATATGCTGCAAATCAGATTATATTGGACTGCCACCTTCTAAAAAGGGGAAGCATTGGTTATTTTATTTTGCAATGGACTAGTTCCCTGCAGAAAACTCAGAAATGGGTGGGGATGGGGACAGAATTGGAGCAAGATAAATTACTGGAGTCAACTCATGGTCCAGAACAAAGCTCCTGCTTTTCCACCACTCACCCTTTTAGGAATGGTTGGAACAAAAACAGAAAATGCTGGAAAATCCCAGCAGGTCTGACAGCATCTGTGGAGAGAGAATAGAGCCAACGTTTCCAGTCTGGATGGCAACTCGAAACATTGGCTCTATTCTCTCTCCACAGATGCTGTCAAACCTGCTGAGATTATCCAGCATTTTCTGTTTATGCTTCAGATTCCAACATCCGCAGCATTTTGTTTTTATCTTAGGAACGGGTAGAGTTGTTTGGAAGTTCACGTGAAATCCAATCGGAGTTCCATTGTTGAGAAGCATCCTCAGAGTTCTTGGGAAGGATGCCACAAACACAAGCACACATGTCCACGTGTTTGAGGAGAGTAAGATTATTAATAGCAGCACTCTCACCCATTAAGTCGAGGTGTCGCCTGGGCTTTGGGGCGTGACTCTGATGTCACTCAGAGAACAACAAGACACCGAATCCAATTAGTCGGAGCAGGGCCTGCTCCTAGTGAGAGCTCTTCAGTCAGTGCCTCTGAGCATGAAGCAACTATAGATATGTATCTGCTATAATGGGTTGCAAAAAAAAACAAGATTATTAATTGGAACGATTCAAATCGAAGAGGAAATGTCTCACCAGTAACTTTCAGCACAACCTTTAGTATGTGGAGAGTTTGAAATTGCCTAAACTATTAAACTGGGCAAATCTATGTTTAAACCAGTGAGAAAATGATATTGCAGGCACAAAACCCCGGGATTTTCAGTTGGAACATTTAGAAGGATTCTTCACAAGCCACAAATTGAAGATTCTAGGCACTGGTCTAGAACAGGCAGTCACATTTCCGTGACGATCTGACACCTTAGATTTAGAAAAATAATACTTTGCCTACAGCATACGTTTCGAGTTGAGCCCAGTAGGTTAGAATTATGCCTGGGAGATTTCTTGACTACAGCCATCGACCCCCTCATGTAACTGTATCATTAAATATTTCTGATGCTTGTTTAGAATAATCGAGTGGTAACAACACCTCTCACACATATCCAGATCTAATTGCCACGAGATAAAATAATGTCGCCGAATTCCTAATTCGGTTAAGCTTTGTGTCGATTTAATGTTGACGCGGTTACTCCAGATATTTTTATTAAAAATTTAAATCGGCTGGGAACAGTGTTCGCAGACATCCATTGTAGGGCTTAACAGCCTATGGACCTCCTGCAGGAGTCACAACCTCAGGATGCCATTAATCCTAGAAAGCAGGAGAGAACATATTTTATGTCTTTAGACATTTACAGGACAGAATAAGGGCCGTTTTTAAGTTAGGAACTCCCAGTTCAATAAGAATCTGCTGCGGTCACAATTTGATGCAAGGCATCCTGATGTTTATCTGTGTGGAATGAGGAATTGAGTGTAAACGTCTTTCGGTGCAAGATAATGCGGCTGGAATCTATCAACAACATACATGAATAAAGTTGATCTATGCAGATAGATCACATCTTATTGGGAC